>NW_024581051.1:157109-201896 GCF_017639235.1 Corvus kubaryi
TTATTCTGACTTAGTGCCTCCCACTGGTTTGTTTTCAAACTAGTACACCCAGGTATTTTAGACATATACTCCAGGTAAGCTTGGCTTGTGGAGTTGCATTACTGAGCTGTTGCCTGACTTGTGCTGTATGGAGCATAATTCTTACTCTTCCATCAAGGTCAGCTGAAATCATTATTTCAACAGGTAAGTACATGGATTCTGTTTATTAAGCCAACATTGGACATTTAGAAAAGAGTTCCTTCCTGTGGTGTTAATGTACCCCTCCTCAACATATTTTGCTCTGCAGTATCCTTGTTACACATTGCAGGATGAATTTTGACTGGGCTCTTCCCTATTTGGTCTTGATTTAAGATTAGGCAACTGTCGAGATTATACAGCAAACCAGTTTGCAATAAGTATAAGTAACTCTGTCAATCCATTGTGCTAACTATAGAAGAACAATTTAAGTGTAAGGAGTTACTTACATCTAAATTCCAGCCAGAATCTGAAATAAATCACATAGGGACACAGATGTATTTGCATAAGTGTACACAGATCATAGTGATAATGATGTGAACAACATTTTTTTCTCAGCTACTCACAGACCCTTTCGCAATCATTTCTAAGCACAGAACTACAGCACATTTGTGAGGTGGGTAATTATTAAAATTCCATTTTAGAGAGCCAAACAGTGAAACAACATGATTAGGGACTTTCCAGAGGCCATCCCTGCCATTTTTCACTTGTTTGGCAATAAAATCAAATTTAATTACTTCTGTTCCTGTACTTTATCAACAGACTTATGTTCTTTTTTCATACTCTTGTCTGGCATTACCTGTTATACCTAGTATCTTTTTAGATTCAGGCATAACCTTGCTAAGTGTTTCCACAGATGGATAACATTTGACAGACATTTTTCATCTTACTAAGAAAATGTGAGAGAAAATCCCAACATCTTCTATACCAGGAGAAATACATGCACCTGCTTCTGCTGATTCCCAAACCTTGTTTTGACAAGTCAGACCTGTATTAATATGAGCTGGGCTCCACACTCCCTTCCATCTTAATGCCAAGCACTGAGGCTGGCTGATGATACCGGCTCACCCTACTTGAAATATTTTCTTGGCACCTCTTATCAACCCCTTTGGGAAATCTGTCAACAAAACACAGATATAAAACACCAAACATGGCAGGAAAATAATTGTGGCAAAAAATAGTCAACTCCACACGTGGTCAGAGAGAGCATCTTTTGTTACACCTGTCAGGTGCCATCTGGGACTAACAGCTCCAACTCTGCTGTGGATGTGGTCATGCCCTGGCTCATGGGAGGGGAAACCCATGCATGGTTCACCTGCTGAGGCCTGGAGACACACCTTGGCTGCAGGTGCATGGCTCGCAGTACCAGCAAAGCATGCATGAGCCTCCAGAGGACACGGAGCACCCCACTGGGACCCCATGTTCCTTGGCTTTGTGTCCCCATGCACAAGGCGGAGCGAGCAGCCTAGGAGGTCAAGTGGCTGAAAATTACAGCTGGAAATTGCCAAGAAGAAGAATTACAGATCTGGAGCCATGGAGGGCTGAGGAGAATCTCCAAGGATAACACAGACCACCCTGTTGTTGCCAAACATGGATCAAATATGCTTCTAATGCTTCCAGCAGATGTGTGTCTGAGCTCTACTGAAAACCTTTCCCTCTGGAGATCCCACTCTGTCCTTTGACAGTACATCTGGGGCTTTGTTGCCCTTTGTCAAACGTCATGCTTTGGGTTTCCTTCTTGCAGTTCAGACACATCATGTTTTATTCATTAAGGATACAGGGAATAAGTTCTTCTGTCTACAGTCTTGTATATGTTTGAAGTCTGACATGGTGTCTCCCCTTAGTTTTCTTTAGATAGAGCCCACCAGTCTTCTTGTAAATTATAGCTCCCAGAGTTATGGTGATTCTTGTTCATTTTTTCTCCAGGCACCTTGCTATTCCCCCATGTTACTCTTGATCTAAAATAGGACAGAGTATTCAAAAAAGTACAAGTGAGTAGAACAAAAATATTTTGTTCTTTTAAGGTAAATCTTGTGACAATCGCTCCAGGATTGCTATTTGTATTAGCTTGTGGCTTTCTTTTCCAAGCAGGAAGGATTTTCTTTTCAATATTAAGTGTCTTGAGGAAAGATCTAGTGAGGTAATGAAAAAAGTTGAATAAATGCAGTGTGAAGTATAATAGTTAAATATGTGGATGTGTAACTCCCTTTGATTTTCATTGTTTTTATTAGTTTTATTATCATAACAATGTTGTGATAATTAAAAGTCTTCCCTGTTTCCATGGGCATGACACAGGGGTTTATGTGTCCCCAGGAGCAGCTATTTCTACTTTAGCAGAAGCTATTTTTATCATCTTCTTGGAAAACACTTCGTTTATTCCTGACTTCTCATTCTCATCTCCCAGCAAGTCTATTTTGATGCTTGAAAAAAATACAGCAGTGTTTATTTGGGTAGAGTATACAGTAAGATCATTTTCATCAAAATTATCTTTCATTTCTTTCCTTCAGCATCTGTCCATTCCATCGCTTCAGAAAATGTCTCTGGTATTTCAGTGGCATATCTTCTGTCATTCAAAGTAGCCATGCTGTTTGGGACAGAAAGTAGAAAGAGGGCAATTTTGTAAACTGGGCAGATGTGAAAGACTCTAATGCAGAAATCAATTCCTGCTAGGATAAATTCCCTCTCTGAAGCTGCTGGAAGTGCAGTAGCTCCACATCCATGGTAAACATCTCTGCTCATAGCAGATGTGGAGGACTCATTTAATTACTGCGCCCAGTTATCAGATACTTTCCCTATTAACCACATGAAATGTGGGATTGTTGTGGGATTTAGTGGAGTTACAAGGCATTTCTGTATTCCAATAAGGTTCTTCATGTGTTCCTCACAAGTCTGTGGCTTGGCATATGCAGTAGCATTTCTTTTGACTTGGACTTTCTTCGGGGCAGTTGGGAGGATCTCTGTGACAGCAGACCAGTTTTCCATGGTATATGTGGCTGATTCCCTGATTTTCACCAACATTTTCTTCTGTGACCAAGCTGATGTCTTCTAGCATGAGAGGCATACACTGCAATGAGAGCACCAGCTTGGAAAGACTGTGAGTGAGAATGAAGACAAGAATCATTAATAGAGAACGTTACACAAAAAAAACCACCACAAAATACTTGGCTATGGTGTGGAACGTTGAAACGATTAAAAAGTGAGATGTGTCATTTTTTTTCTTCCAGCTACATGCAGCATGTGTTTCCCATGTCTCATATTACAAGCAAATGTGAACTGAGGGTTTATGGTAATACCACCTAGGAAGTATGATATCATCTTTCCCACAGGTGGTAAGTCAGTTTTCCAAGGTGTGTTTACATGGAGCACTTCAGAGCACTAGCACATACACAAGATACTTAAGCAATATCTGTAATTACGGCAGAGTTTGAGGAATAAACACTGTCTAGCCAGGTATGACTTGTAAAACACCTTATGGCCAAATATGTGATGTCATTCATATTATCTTGGTAAATACTTGTTGGGGCATGAATTCAACTGAAATTAAATGAAGCTGATAATGTGGTTTATAAGTGTGAGCATGTAGAACTTTTGTAATCAGACTAGTTGTTAATAAGATAAATAACATGATAGTGCAGAAGCAAATTTGCTTGTATTTTGACATTTATAAATCCCGTGTTTCCGGATGATGGTCTGTTTTTATCTAAATTGTAAACCACAAACATAACAAATTGTACAAGATTACTATAGGAAAAATGACAAACATTACCATCAGTCACATGCCCAACTTGATACATTTATTTTCCTTTTGGGTCATCAAAGGACTGAATACCAAAGATTGTTACGATTACTAAACTATTAGCTTCCTTTTATATTCTTTTATTTGTGTTTATTGAAACAATTTCATGAAGTTTAACGGGCTGGCAATGGTTCTTGCCAGCTAAATCTGTTTGCTATTTGTTATTTTTTTACATTGGAAGCTCATATATAAAAAATGTGCTTAGAAGGTGTTAAATGGTGTAAAACCATATCTCTGTATGTCACTTCGGTTCCAGTGCCAGCTCCAGGACAGATTCACGGCTGTCTTTCTCTAGGACCTGGGATATTTTTGTCAGAAAATGGTACAGAAGGGTAAGACTTTATGTCCTATTGCCATTGCAGTACTGGTCTCTCACTTTACTTTTCATTGTTGTTTTTTCACAGTCTGATCCCATTCAAGTGGCTTAGCAGATGTGCTTGACCACCTACAGCCTTTTTGGACTGTTTTCCTTCCTGGCTTTTCAAGCTCAGCTGTTCATGAAATCTGAACTATGTGTTGATCTCTGAGGCTGTTCCAACTTCCCTTAATGCAGCAATTATTTAAAAGAAGTAGGCAGCAGTCCTGCAAAATATTTGTCCACATTTCTCTTGGATGCTTTCCTTTAGTGAGCAGATGAGAAGAGTGTCTGGTTTAATCCAGTTTCCTGGGGAGGCAAAGCAAGTGCAATACTTGCTGTCTGAACATATGTGTGTGCCTCAATGACCCACAAACAGCTTTTGAACCCACTGGCCTCTCTAAACTAGAGGAATTGAGATCCCCAGGGTCCTGGAATTCCTATAAACTTCAGTCAAACTGAACAGAAGAGTGATGTATCATCAGAGGTTTGCTGAAGGGCGTACTTCATCACAAGCTCATCCTTTAATAGACAATTCAGCCACAAGACCCTAATCCACAGGGGCAGGTTCAGTAGTTTCACTGATCACAGCATGCTGAGTAGTTTACATCCCTTGGCCAGAAGTGAAGCAGTGCTCTTGTGGGTGCAAAAGTCTTGAATTTTATTAAATACCTTTCAGAGCATATTTCTCTTCACTTCCATCTCTCTCTCTTGATAAATTTGTTTTCTGGTCGTTTTATGCATCATGGAGCCCCACAGGGCTTGATACTGTACCTACTTTTTATGCATATATATATATTGCTTCTCAGTGCAGCTTTTTACTACAGGGCTACAAGGCATTGCTACATTAATCATTCTTCAGCCCTTCTCCTTTCCTGATGTGTCACATTCTCCTTGTTCATGCTGTGTTCAAGAGAGAACATTGATAGCACACAAGTTTTTGATCAAAAAAAGTACTGAACAAAACCAAAGTGATATTTTGCCAGTTTTGTTGTTTATGTGTTATTTATAGTGTCTATTTATAAACTCTTTAATCTGTAGCACTGTTACATTGCTGGTCTTCCTTTTCCTTCTTCTCTCCAAGGAGAAGACCTGTCAGCCAGGTCTTTAGGCATGGCTCTTCCCAGTGGAAGCCTCAGGCCTAGCTGGATCCCCAGAGAGGTCTGAACCTCATCCCCTCCCAGTGGTGTGGTGGGGGCTGCACCAGAGCTCAGCGCCGGAAGGGGCTGGGCTGGGGACAGACAGGGTGGGGATGCTCACCTTGGCATGCCAGTACAAGCTGGTGTTGCAGAAGGCCTTGGGCAGAGAGAGGACCTCGCAACCATGCAGGGGCAGACTGCTTCCTAGGATAATTTGAGCCTTTTCTAAGCTATTTAGTCTGCATATTTTGGGTGCCATGAATATGCATACTCAGGACTTGGCCATTGGCTTGGGTTTCCAAAGCAGGTGGTTTATCTGAAATCTGTCACAGTCAGCCCAGTCTTTTTTCCTCATGGCCTCAGACTAGTCAATCCCAGCTCCTGTTTAGTACAGTTGATACAACTTGCTTCTTGCTGGAGGAGCAAGAAACTTGTAAGCAGCTATTAGGGAGAGATTTGCTGCCAGAACTCCTGCTCTCAGTCTTTTTGACCACTACATGTGACAAAGTCAGTAGGGATCCAGATCTAGACCCATTCAGCTCATCTACATTTCTTTATGAGAAAACCATCTCCTTCTGCCCTTACTTTCTTATTACACCTTCAGAAGTATGTGAATTGTTTCTAGTTTCAGATGAAGCATTTGGTTTTTGCATTATAAAACAATATAAGAGACCTCTCCAACTCACTGACATTGCTCAAAGGGATGGAGTGACTCTTGGAGGAAAGATAAAGTACCCTGAGCTGTGGAGAATCCAAGTATTTCAGTTTTTGTAATTTGTGCCTCTCCAAAAATTATGTGCATTGCCTGAATGCGACATTTGGGTCCACTTTCCTGCAAAAGTTCTTGAGATGAGGATTCCCACTTACAGCAAGTTTTATACCATGTAGTATGACCCATTCATAGCAGTCTTCAGTTCTTCAGTCATTTCATATCTGTAATATGGGAAATAAGATTTTGCAGTGAAAAGTATGAAACAAACAATGGCATTTGAAATCTGAGTCTCTGCTTTCACTAGAACAAAGCTTGTATTCTCCTTGGGCCAGTGTAATCACTATTTCTTTTAGGAAATACATTTCTTAGATGTATTTGAAATGATAATGTTGAAACCTAACAATAACTAAAGAAATGTGTTTGAAAGATAATGATTTGCACAACTCTGCAACATTCGCCGTCAGCAATGCTTTAGAAGAGGAGTAAAATTTCTAACTTGAAAGGAAAGGAGGCAGCACTGGATTTAGAAGCATTTTAAGGTGACTAAATGAATTACTCCTGTTTCATCTATTGACATGTGAGGTGGGAGCTGCTTTTGTTAGTGACTGACAGCACAGAGACAGAGTCACCCAGGAAAGCACCTGATAGTCTAATTTACTTATTGCCTTCCTCAACCTGACAACCGAGAAGTCTATAAGCAAACAATTTTCTAAGGATGCCTCAGGCTGATGCATAAAAAAGCTGGCTTTGTCTGGAACATGCTTGGTCCAGCCATTTGATCTCCATGTCTTCAGATATTCCTCACCAGGTATGATGCGTCAGTCCTGTTCTGACTGCAGAGGTAGGAAAGCTTCCCTAGTTTCCCCTTCTAGCACATGAAGAGTAGGAAGAGGCTGCTCTTGCCTTCTTCAATGAATCCAAGCTTCCATAGAGAATGAAAAGATTGACGCTTTTTCATTTGGGATGGCATAGGCAAAAGGGAAAGTGTAAAATTGGACAACAGGGTAAAGTACTTAGAGCAGTTAGATGTGTTGCTTTTATTACCTTTCTCACAACACATGAGCAAGGGAGATGAAATATGAGCAAATTCCAAACGGATTAAAGGAAATGCATTTTATGTAACATACAGCTGGAGCTTGAGACTCATTGCCAAGAAATAACAGCTAGACTCAGGAATGAGCAAGACTGGGAAGAGAACTGGGTACTTCTGTGAGTAGCGGGAATTTCAGAAGTACTTTGAAAGGGCTCAAAAACAGGTTTAGAAGGAATGTAAAACCCAAGATACTTGTGAAATTTGCACGAGTCAACCCCCTCAGCTTTAAACATACAAAGTCAATGTTCTTCATAGTTCGATCTTTTGAGCCTGTAGGTAAACATCTCTGTCAAACCTCATTGGTGTTAATTTTCCCATGTATCGAGAGTGTGCATAGCTGCTATCGGGTGCTGCAGTTACACAGACAACACTTGTCAATGTCTAGTCTGGGTTTTTCCAGTCTTTGGGTTTTCACTGTGATCTCCAAGGGATAATTCAGCCTCTCCTTTCTCTTCAAGATTTTAGACAAGTGGGAGAGCCTGTTTCCCTGTAGGAAATGTTTGCCTGGGGGATTTATTTGAGCAAGCCCTGAATGCTCATAACATCAAGTAAGTTTTGAACAGAACAGGATTCTTGTGGCTGGTCATGATTGGTACACTAGTTGTTCCCCTCCAGATCTAAGTGTTCCTTCTTCAAAAAGGGGGATTCTTTTACTTGCTGGATCAGAGGATCACAGAGTATTCTGAATTGGATGGGACCCATTAGGATCATTAGTCCAGCCCCTGGCCCTGCACAGGACAACCCTAAGAATCACACCGTATCGCCTCTGATAATTGCAGAAGAGGAGATTTATCGATATGTTATTTTGTTCCCATAAAGATGTCAGCCTGCAAGTTTCCTCTCCCTCTGGGTGATCGCATGGTCACTGTTTGCGCATTTCCAGCAATTTTTATCTCCTCAGGGCATGTCTCTTTTGAATGCAGGGTGGTGTCAGGAGGTTAAGAAGGAATCTACAGGTAAGGTAAAGTTCTTGTAGGAGACAAAGGACCTGGCTGTTGTCCCCATGTCCTTCTGGTAAGACAAGAGGGAAGAGTCAAGCGATGTAGACCCACAGTTTTATCATCTGTGTCACCCACATTGTGAAAACCAGATCCACGAGCAAGGAAAGAAGAGGAAACCTTGCTTTGTCATGTGGGAAAAAATGCTTAGCAAACCACAGTGAGGCATTTCAGACTATCTTCTTATTTATTCTTAAAACAGTTTTATTTCTTTTTAACATTAGCCATCAAACAAAATGTTTGAAGTTTTTAAGGAGCACAGTTACTTTTTGCTTTGTAAATAAGAGGCTAACTTATTCAACTGTAGCTGTCTTTGTGATCTGTTTTTTGATTCAATGGAAAAGTGATGACAGGTGTTGTCATGCAGTAATTCATTCTTTCAGCATAACTATCCAGGCTCTTGAATGATTTATTTCGTGTAAAGTATTTGGCAAAAATGGAATCAACTTAATCTGTTTAAACAACAAGAGAAAATTATTAAACTAAACCTTCCAGGCTGCCTGCCTGGATACTGTGGGTTGGAAGGCAGCACCTCACCACTACAGTGAGAGGTGCAGAACCAATTAAACTGATACTGGAAAAGGTCTCATAATGAGCAATTTTCTCAGTGAGAAGAATGACAGCCCTTCTTTTAGGTCCGCACCAAAACCATAGAATCATAGAATTATAGAATAGTTTAGGTTGGAAAAGATCTCTAAAATTTTCAAGTTCAACCTTTAACCCAGCATTGCCAAGTTCACCACTAAACCATGTCCCTAAGTGCCACGCCTACACATCTTTTAAATACCTCCAGGGATGGTGACTCAACCACTTCCCTGGACAGCTCATTCCAGTGATTGACAGCCCTTTCTGAGAAGAAATTCTTCTCATATCCAATCTAAATCTCCCCTGGAGCAACTTGAGGCCATTTCCTCTTGTCCTATCTCTTGTTACTTGGGAGAAGAGATGAAGCCCCATCTCACTACTGCCTCCTTTCAGGCAGTTCTGGAGAGTGATAGGGTCTCCCATGAGCCTCCTTTTCTTCAGGCTAAGCACCCCCAGCTCCCTCAGCCACTCCTCATAGGACTTGTGCTCCAGACCCTTCCCCAGTTCCATTGCCCTTCTCTGGACACACTCCAGCACCTCAATGTCCTTCTTGTAGTGAGGGGTCCAGAGCTGGACGCAGCACTCAGCGTGTGGCCTCACCAGTGCCACGTACAGGGGGACAATCCCTGCTGTGGTCCTGCTGCCCACACTATTGCTGATACCGGCCAGGATGCCACTGGCCTTCTTGGCCACCTGAGCACACGCTGGGTTATGGTCAGTGGCTGTTGACCAGCACCCCCAGGTCCTTCTCCTCCAGGCAGCCCGGCACTTGGCCTAAGTGAACCTCTTACCATTGGTGTCACCCAATAGATCCAGCCTGTCCCAATCCCTCTGCAGAGCCTTCCTGACATCCAGCAGATCAACCCTTCTGTCCAGCTTGGTGTTGACTGCAAACTGAGGGTGCACTCCATCCTCTCGTCCAGGTTGTTGATAAGGATATTAAACAGGACTGGCTGCAGCACTGAGCCCTGGGGAGCACCACTTGTGACCAGCTTCCAGCTGGATGTGACTCCGTTCCCCACCACTCTCTGGGCCAGGGCATTCAGCCAGTTTTTTACCCAGCAAACAGTGTATTTGTCCAATTCAAGAGCAGATGCTTTCTCCAGGAGAGTGCTGCAGGAAATGGTATCTAATTCTTTACCACAGTCTAGGTAGACAACATCCTGTCCTGGTCTTGGCTGAGACAGAGTTAATTTTCTTCCTGATAGCTGGTACAGTGATGTGGTTTGGATTTGGGATGAGAATTATCTTGGTAACACACTGACGGTTTAGTTGTTACTATGGAGTGCTTACTCTAACTCAAGGAATTCTCAGTTTCCCATGCTCTGCAAGTGAGGAGGTGCACAGGAAGCTGGGAGGGAGCATGGCCAGGACAGCTGACCTGACCTGTCAAAAGGGATATTCCATGCCAGAGAATGCCATGCCCCATATATAAACTGGGGGTGTTACCTGGAATTGGGTTGGTGGCTGCTTGGGGAATGGCTGAGCATCAGTCAGAAGCTGGTGAGTAATTGTATTGTGCATTGCTTGGCTTTTGACTCTTACTCCTTTCTCTCTGTATGTTATCTCCCTTTTCATTACTGTTATTACTAGCATTAGTGTATTTTATTTTATTTCAATTATTAAACTGTTCTTAGCCCGTGAAGTTCTACTTTTGTTTCCTGATTCTGCTGCCCATCCCACTGGGGTGGGGAAAGTGAGCCAGTGTCTGTGTGATACTTAGTTGCTAGCTGGGGTTAAACCATGACGCATCCACAAGGTTTGTGGATCCATCATTGTTCTCGTTCTTATTGTTGGTTTTCACTGCATTAGAACAGACTGCAGCATTAAAAACAAAGGTCTTCATTCCCCATATCCATTACTTTGTTCTCATGAGAAGAAACCCGTGTCTGTCTGTTACAATAAACTGATGCACCACATTATGGTGAAGTTAATAGGAACTGACAGTATAATAGGAGCAACTGCAGCTTAAGTTGCAATAAATTTGTTTGTTTGTAGATGGGATTTTGCAACAAAGAAAGTGTTTTATAAATCAAAGAGATCTCCCACCAAATTTACCTTACTGAGGAGTAAAGCAACATCTAGTAACTAGAAAACAGAATTGTTCTGAGAAAGCCATTTATCTAATTTCTTTTTAAATAGCTGATAGATCGGCATTTTGTTTACTTGAGCCAATGCAGCATTGACAGTCTTTAATTCAGTCCCACAGGACCATATTTTTTCTACATCCTGATGACAGGTGAATGCCAGTTTTTTCACTTCCCTTTTGCTTTTAGCAAATTTCAGTATTTTTCTGGTTTCAGAAAATACCTGATACCTGGACTATCAAACCAGGAGTCAAATACACTTTTTAAATTGTGTATTTAAAAATATCAGAAAACTCAAATAATTTTTATGACTCAGGTCTGACTCATGTTTTTTCATTCTTGGGTTGACAGTTTTGTTATTGTTTATCAGTCCTGACAAGATAAATCCCATCAGGATGGGATCTGTGCTGTCCTCTCTACGTATGTCCCAGTCTTGATGTCTAATTTGAAACTTGATCATAGGAATCATACAGTAATTATCATCTTTTGGTCACTGTTACTGGGCTAACCACCTTTGCATTCTTCTTAGCAAGGCTTTCGGGACATGAACAGTTTTGAATATACACTTAGAAAGCACTACCAGGAATTTTCATATCAGTTTATTTGCTATTCCCAGAAAACGCATCTTTTTCTTTTTGATGGATGGACTATGAGTACAGGCTTCACACATAACTGTGTTTTACCCTGCTCTAAATCTACTGGTATTGGTTAATGAATGTTTTAAATTGTTTTATCAACAAGAATTTCAAAATGTGTACAGCAGAAAGCAATGCTTTCCTACCTGATTAAGACATATGGAGCTATATTGATGCAACATTAATGCAGAATGCTACAGCATTCTCCTTTCAGTGTAATACACTATAGATCAGTAATATGCAGCTTGACCATGAGAAAGTTGCCATCTCTTGCCCGCTGCTTAGATTAAGTTGTTTGCTTTCACTGCTGCTACAGGCGAGGCCGCACCAGGGCATTCCCCTTCTGATAGTCAGCTTGGCTGGATCTTCTCCTGCCATGGCACTTGCCCCTGGATATGAAATCGCATCAATATAATAGCTCAGTTTTACTTTTGTCAGGATAGATTCCTTCAGTTTTCTCTTGCATCAGGGGTTCGCATTCTCTTACCATCTTTGTGGTCCTTCCCTACCTGTCCCAGATGAAATTCATCTTTCCTGAACACAAGAGCTTCGTACGCCATTGTAGCTGAGATTTTACCTGTCTGACATTAGCAATAACTATTGTTGTTGGAAACTCCCTTACTTTTTCCCTGCAGGTAATACTGAGCAGTACCTCACATCCCATTCAGCATAATGCAGTGTAGCTGGCAGGATCCAGCATCATGTGTACCTATTTTACAGGTACAGTGTCATCGCCACAGAGAATCACTAGCAATAGCCCACCTAGTGTTTTTAAGGAATTTTAATTTGATGGATAAGATTTGTAATTAAGGACTGGATAAGCGCTGTGACAACAGGCTCAGTAGCTGCCAGGCCAGATAGGTTGGGATAAGGAATGGACTGTGCCTCTCTGAAAATCAACAGCAGGTTTTCCTCAGAAGCTCATTCTCAGGCTTACCTCAGGTTAGCCCATTACATTTTTATTGCTGTGGTGTTTTGTGCTTTTTAAAAATCTCCGTTGGAGGGAGCCTGTTAAAGCCTGCCAGCAGCTCTTTCTCTTTGGCAGCTTCTGAGCCTGGGGTGCTCTCGACTGGCTCCTCTGTACCTTCAGAGTGTATGCAACCTCTCCTGGCTTTGCTGTAAACCTGCCAGGAAATGGACACTTTCAAAAATACTTTAAAATATAATTTGAATTCTAAATACCTGCATGAAAAGCAAGGTTTTGTATAAAGAGCCTGCTGGTAGCAAAGTTTTATGGTCTTCAGGAGCAAGACTTACTGTTGTGAAGTATCCCCAGATGTGGCTTGTGGCCCATCTGCACCAGGGAGTGCTGGCTGCAGCTTCCACCTCCTGCAAAATGTCCCTCTTTCCTCCTTCGAGGACTGTCTCAGTTAAAATTACTTAGTTTTGCTGTCACTAGTTGAGCTCATTGGGACTGAAAGGGACAGGAAGGCGCTCACAAGCCGGGAGGTGGCAGCCCAGACAAGGGAGGGAGGAGACATCTTGTTCCCACCAGCTACATCACTCCGGCATGTCTGTCTGCAGGCGAATGTTGCCACATGCCAACGCTGTTGGGAGTCTCTTATCTGCATTCATTCAGGGCCTGCCCTCTCTTCCTTGAAACCGTGAGGTTTGAAATTAAACATCATGTTCTCTATAAATAATCTTAATTGGCAGCAAGCTCACTGAATGTGGTCTTTCGCATACAAATTAAAACCTACTGTAGTGAATTTGAAGCTGTCCTGAAACAGTTTCACTGCTGCAAGGGGACTTCAATTTTGTGCCACTTCACATGAATTAGTTTAAAACTGGTCTATCAGGGCACTGCCTTTCTTCAGGGCAAGCCCCTCTCATGCTCTCTGTAAGGGTAGCTGTTCACAGCCAACACTGAATCTGTATTCTCTGCTCTACAGGGTAGTTGGCTGGAGCTCTTATAAGAATCATTTAACTGTTCCTGCAGCAAGAAACTCTGAAGAGCATGTCCTTTCATTAGTTGCCTCCAGGGTTTGTCCATGCTCTTACCTCCCCAGTTATGACAAATGTATTATGTCTGTTGGCTGTGGAAGCTTAGTTATGTACCTTGCTGTAAGCACTTGCTTATATCCTTTGAGCGGGGTTTCATCCCATTCACTTCAGTGAGATCACTTCTGTGTGTCCATCCATCTGTACAGAAATATTTGCAGAAGTCTAATCCATACTTGGCTTCCCCTTTGGCTATTTTTCCTGTGTTATTTTCAGCAAACTGTACAGCAAAATCACCACCACAATTTCAACCACAGCAGAAATGGAATCACCTTAATAAAATCAGTGCAGTAGATGCTGGAACAAATGTTTTAAAGTGGGATATCTGCTGCATGGGAGTGAAGAGGACTGGGGGATTTGAACAATTAAGAAAGATAATGAAAGCTACAGTTCAATTTATTTTACAAATGTTTTAATCTTTTGAAAAAAACTTTATTCAATTTTATTTAATGTAGCAGAGAGATACCAATTTATCATTTGAACCTGTAGAAATGTGGGTTAATGCTAGAAGCAGTTGGCAACCCTTGAAGTTTCTCCAAATAGGACTTTAACTTAAATCTGGAAAGAGAGAGTATTCACACAAGACAATGAGGATCTTACACAGCCCTCATAAATTCCTTATGTTGCCATTCCTCTTTCACCTCAGCGCCAAACCTGTTTGCGAGTGGCAGTGACTGCTCCAGCCTGGGTAGAGTGAGCACCCACATGCAATTTTTGAGTCTCTTATTTTGGTTTATTTTAAATATGGACTAAATGTAGATGTTAACTAAAGGTAAATGGAGGATACCAGCTGGAAGAGTGAATCTTACATGGCTCCCTTTCTGCAGGGTTTTTTTTGCCCTACTATCTCTCTTTACGGCTAATTCCTTTATAAATACAGAGCAGGAAAAAACCTGCATCTACTGGCTAAGCATGAAGCACCTTTCCAACTTAGAAAGCACAGAGTTATTGCAGTACAAGCTTAGTCAGATACAGAGGAAAAAAGTAAATACTTGGGAAAAGAGGGGATCTAATTTTAAAACTTCTCTCTATATCAGTTGATTTCCAAAACAAAACCTTAAAAACATCCAATTGAAAACAACGTGAAAGAAAGTGCAAGAAATGTTATTAATGAGATTGTATCTGCTAAAGTTGGCTGAGTACTTACACAGATTGCTGAAAGAAATTTGATGCTTGATTCTTTCAGGCTATTTGGATGTTGCCAGAGGTGGTGTTCCACCTGCCCACAGGACAGTATCTTCAACTTCACATCTTAAAAAAAAAGTTTTAAAATTTATATTAATCATCTCATTTACAAGCTACTGGTGCTATACATGTTGCTGCAGATTAAATGACTCATTGGCCGGGTTTCAAATAGTAGAAAACAAGGCTCTGCTCCCACATCTCCCCTTTCTGTCATGCTGATTAGACTGCTATTTGCATTATTTTTATCCCATCTGGAGCCTTCAGCAGAAGGGACTGTTTAACTCTGGAAGATTAAAATTGGTCTGATGACAATCCGAGGGAAATTGATCTTGTTTTCATGCTGGCATTTTAGAATGCACTAGGTTTCCATTAGGGCTGTGTGGGCACCCACATCACTGGGGTAGTTCAGCTAGCCGGAAAGGATGGGTCATGGCCAGTCTCTGATCCGCTGCTGAATTGCGCAGGCTTGCTGGGAGGGTTAAGTCCTTTGCATTTCCTATGGTACTACAGGGTAAGACCATTTGACCACTGAGTAGTTCTACTTCAGGCCTGGCTCTGGTATCTCCTTCCTTTGATGACCTCCTAAGGGAGGAAAGAAGCTTCTGGAGTAAAGAAACTGAAGAGGTGTGTCCAGGAGCGAGACAGGTTCTCCATCACTTCATGCACTGTGTGCAGCTCCATGTTTGCGAATTGGGACATTCCCAGGGCAGAGGGGTTGGGATGTGAGCAGGGTCCCTTCTCACCCTTGGGGCAGAGTTTACAGTGACCAAATTGTTTCAGGCATCCTCTCCTCTCTCCTGTTGCTTACTGAAAAATCTAGACTACCACCTGCTGAAGGAATTGTCTCTTCATATTGTGATGACTTTCATTGCCTGATTATGAGCTGGCCTCTGGGCCAGGGGGGTATTGTTCTGCAGAATCTCCGCCTGTTAGGTGCTCTAGGAATTTGCTAATCCATTCTTGAATCATTAATTTCTCGTACATGTTGGTTTGAGAAAGCTGTGCAAGACACACAAAATTACATAGAATCTACACGAAACACGTAAACTTCTGGGTGGCACCTGGGAGAAAAGAGATCCAGAACATGGTTTAGATGCCTCCAAACATCCATGTTTAAGCCACTGCATTGAGATCTAGGCTGTCTGCCCCCCAAAAACACCCTATAATAGAGTAATTAATCTATGAAGGGCACAGGAGGGCTAATAATTACCCATAAATGCTGCTTTTGTTTATCTTACAGAGAATAAATCAGGTTTCTGACAGCAGTTGTTGTTCTTCCTGATAATCTTACTTGCTTTACATTTTTTTTACATTTGTGTAAGTCTTTGTATCACTAAGCACATATCTGCAGCTTGAGGTCAGTGCTTTGTAGGGCTAGAACCAGGCAGTGTTTGTGTGCCCTTGCAGATGGAGATGGCAGCGTGCGAGGCTATGCCAGGCTCCTTGAAGCAAAGCTGCCTTTATTGCATCTCCATCTGGGACCTTCCAGGAAACATAGAGAAAGGGCATCTTACAGATTAGTTTCTTCCCAAATAATCAGGATGAGTGAACAGGTTATTGACGACCTGTCATTAAACTGTTGCTGAAAGCACTAAATTTTATGTTTAAGCTTGTGCTGGAGGACACTTACCATGATGCTGTGAATCATCAGTCTGAGATGTATCAGTTTAAATAACCAAAAGAAATATTGGTATCTTAGGTGCCTAAAGCATTATCGTCTGCTTTTATTGCAAGTCTTATGAAGGGGCTACCCGTGAAGACTTTTTAAGAGAGGAGACCAAGACCTGATTAGAACATTTAGGTTAAATTTTCTCTCCTTCTAGATATCTGCACTGATGTCAGTTTGAAAATATCCTGTACCACAAATTATAGGAAAGGTGACATCTTCCGAGGACATCTACAGTAAAAGCTTTGTGTTTCATGAGTGGTTTTTGTGTGCTACTTCAGGATCATAAAACACACACAAATCTTCAATCTCCTATGCAAATACCGTGTTTATATATATATATCTATATATCTATATCTTTGCAGAAGACTTTTGAAAAGCATTGGCTACTATTTGCATTTGTTTCTCGTTGCCCAGGACTGGCTATTTAACCTCTGTTCCTCACCTCACTTTTTCTGTGGTCCAACAATGCATTTTACTTGACTGTTCTGAATTATATCAGGTTTGCATCAGGAAAAACATTGTGTTTAACCCACAGAAACACTCTTCTCTGAGACAGGAAAAGGATTTTACTGTGGTTGAAATTTCCTTTTTAAATGTGAGCTATTCTCTTTTATGGAACAATGAAAGGAAAACCACTGACTCCATACAAGCATACAAGTAGTAAAAATGAAAACTGACAGGAAAACACAAATAAGTATCACTAAGCACGTGATGATTGTTGAGTTTAAAGGTAATCTTTTATAAGATTTGTTGGGGAGTACAAGAAGAGTAAAGGGAGAAACCTAGAAGTCAGCCTGCCTGGGAGAGCAGATCATTAATGCTGTTCCAGACAAACCTCTATGTGAAAGGGTGGTTATGAGAAGTACCAGCAGAAAAGATACTGCTTTTTTACTGTTTACTGTGTTTACTGCAAACTGTAAATAGCCAAGGCAGAATAAAAATAGCATGTTAGATAGATGTAAAGAAGGAAATGAGAGGAATTGTTATCAAACCCACAGATCCCATTACATCCAAACTCAAGGCTCTTCCTGGTTATGGAATATGATCTGAGTGATGCTTCCTAACAGACTTTTCCCAGGTTTTGTTAATTTTGGTTGGGATCTATGGAAAGGCAGGGGAACCTGTTTAGGCAGTAGGTAGCTGTGAAAGTCTGGGATGGAGACTTTTCCTCTCCTTACTCAAGTCATTTGATGCCTTATAAATGTTTTCTATTTCCTTTGAAAAGGAAGTTGTGCACATAAAGCGAGCCAACACAGAGTGCTGGAGAAGGAAGGTTAATAGAGGGGTGAATAACCCTTACGTTCTCTATACAGCAGATGAAAATGAAGACAGCTGGAATACAAAATGTGATCAGAATACAGCTTTGTACCTCCAAGAGTGAAATCAGTCTCTCTCATCCTACTCTGTCCTTCCTAACCTTCACCATTGCCCTGCTCACCCTTGGGATGTTCAGATGATGGTAATCTTTGAGGATTTACTCCCCATTTGCACTGCTCCCATTCAGGCATTTTTCTGTAATCTCGTCCCTATTTTTTTGCTGCTTTGGCGTTCCCACCAAAACTTTAGTCTGGATGTTGACTACACCACTCCTGAAATACTGCAATATCTTCTGCTTAGCCTCCATTTTCCACTTTCTTCCCCAAATCATATTTGTCCATTTGTCCTGCCTTGGGCAGACACCCCTCCAACCATGCACATGAACACACCTTTTGGCTCACTCCTTGGGCCTCCCTTGCTTTTTCCATCCTAGTCAAAAGTTTTGGTTTTACCTTTTATGGTCCTGCAAACATTCTGTGGCATCTCTTCTTACTTCTTCATACTGCATCCGTCTGCTATCAGTGTTTCACCAGTTCTCCTTTTCCACCCATGTCCTTCATGCAAAACTCAGAACACAACAGCAGCCAAAGAAAGATCTGAATAAGGGCTGTGGATATTACCCTCTTGTACCTTAAGTAGCAGAATGGTTCAGTCCAACAAATTCTGAATACAGACATGGGAGTTCTTAGAAAAGAAAACAGCATTACAACATCCCCTTTAAAGGGGTACTCATTAGTGCAATAAAGACCTAACATGTGGGCAAGTGCTGATGAACCTGCTTTATCCCTTTCAAGTGCATAAAACTGTAAGAAATTGTAATAAATACCCATTTACTCATTCAGGCCTAGCAGACTTGAAAAATTGTAAATCTCATTTCCGTGCAATGCCATGCATGGCGTGTTTTATGTGAAGCAATAGACTATGCTATACCTCCTGTGTTAATTGAAGGTACAAAACCAGAGAGCTGATAAGGATTCCTATGATCCTGCAGCTCCGCTAGTCACTATTATTTTTCAGGCATAGTTTCTGTTACACATTCCATCACTCATATAGTAAAAAATAAAGCATTTATTCTTGGAAAATGTCCGTCAGTGTTGCAAATGACTGTGATCAACAGCGTGGATATCCTAATTGCAGCCTATTAGAAATAATGAGATTTGCATGGTAGAACCCAGAGAATTACATGGATAAAGGAAAAAATTCACAACATAAAGGTTAATATAAACATATACTGCCTGCGAGTGCAAACGACACATAAATTGGTGGCTCATTACTGCAGAATGACCCATGGGTAAGAATGTCACCCAGCTCAGAGGCTTTCCCAGGAAGTTTGGCTGCAAAAGTTACAAAAGATAAGGACATGCTTGTGGAATCCGCTAAACTAATGAGAGCTGAAAGTTGTTTGAAATATCCCAATGACCTCACAGATGGGATGCTTGTTAAGGTATCTGCATCAGTCTCTTTTTTGTCTAACAGACTGTTGTAAAGCTTTGCTGAGGCGTAGCCAACAGTCCGTGAAGGTGTCTCCATGCTTTCTGACATACTAAGGGCTGGGGATTTTTTTTGGTTAAGTTTTTTTTTTTTTCCTGAATGAACTTAAAATGAAAACCAACATGCAGATGCAATTTTTGTTTGCGGGCATATTTGTGGAATAGCACATGCGAGGCAGTCAGTTGTGATTACTTCATCAACATGGGGTCTGCCCACTACCTACGTGCCTATCTGCTCGAGTGCGCTGGTCAGGAGCCAACTGCAAATTTAGGTCTTGAAAGTCTGAAGAAAAGCGCTTTATGTGCGAGGGTCCCATGAAGGCTTCATAATGCAATTAAGCCCCATTTTAACAAAAGGCTTGCCATTTTGCTGAGGCATGACGTGAGTAATTAAAATATCATTTTAAAAAAGACAAATGACTGTTCTTTTCTACTCTCTGATATTGTTTGAGATAGATGGGGGGAAAATATCATGATTTTTGTTTTTTCCAGGGTCCTTTAAGTGGAAATCACAGGCAATGCAGTAAACCTGCAGCAAAACATATCTATGCGAGCTCCTAAGGGGATCCTATAAATGAAACAGTAGCAAAACCTATTTCCTTCTCTTCTGAAAAGAAATAAGTTTTCAAAGTGCTTTTTTTTTAGTTTGTTGTAGATGAGTGTGTAGGTATAGAAGTGTTTTAGAAAAATCTAGGCATGAAGGAAAAGGAAATACAGAGTACAAATTGGTACATAGATTTTGCTTGTAGTGAAATGGTGCTGGAACGGCATGAGACTATGGTGGGCCAACCGAAAGAGTGAGAAATGACCCTAGGTTAAAAGAGGGGAGCTGTAGTTCTAGTGATTCCTAAAGATGGGAAGAGAAACATAAATTTGGGAGGAGAAATATTATGCAAGGTGTGTTGAAAGAAGCATATTTCAGTGACTTTATTTCAGCAGCTCTTTTGTTTGATTGTTTTTGCTAAATCACGGTGACATGTAACTGTTGCAGCGCTTTTGGCCAAATTGTGATGGATATCTCCAGTGAGGCAGAGGCGTGGTGGATATTCCATTCAGCTCCTTTCCCTGAATTGGGATGGAGTTCACTGTTTCTATGAAATCCATTGTGTTAAGAATATATTGTCATGTTGCAGTGAGATGCTCGCTACAACAAGGAATTCCATGATAGCACAAGTGTTGCAAATCCTATTGCAATGTTTGATAACCTTACATTCAGACTTAAAAGCCTAATTTGTTGTTCTCAGATGGAAAAGACAGAGAGAGAGAGAAATGGAAAATCTTGTTAGGAAAATAGCAAGTGAAAACAAATTAGAGACCCACTGAACACAGCACCAACAAGGTCTTTTTGAGGCCACACAAGTCAATAAATCTCTTCAGTACACATCCTCTGACCAGCTGTCAGTTTCCTTGGATCACTGTCAGAAAGGAGTGCAGCAGCAAGTCGCAGCAACAAACCCACCGTTTTGCTAAGTTGCTTCAGTGCCTCCCTTGGCCTTTCTCTACTGGTCTGTTCTTTTGCTGAAGTCCCACGGAAATCTCCATGGTTTCAGCTGCAGTGGGAGATACGAGTGACCCTAGTCCTCTCCCCACACCTTCTTCCTGCTGCAGGCTCTGTTCTGAATTAAAACATCAAAGAAACTCGGGATCAGTGATTAAAGCAAAAATCAGGGAATATTCTTGTTATGGCTCTGCTTGCTCTGAACTGTGGAGGGTGGGTGAAGGAGCTGGTGAGCATCAGGCCGAGGGAGCACCATTTCCTACAAATATCTTTAGCAGTGTGAAAACCATTACAAAGCCTTACCCTGTCTGAGGTGGTGCTTTTGGGACAGTCTGTTTGTCAGCCAGTGATGGTGCATGAGTTTATGGGGGAGCTGGACCCTGTGCATTCTCCACAGCATTTCTCTCCTTCCCACTCTTCCAGCATACCTGGTAGCGATTTTGGTTTAGGAGTGATGCTTCCATCCAAACATGGTGAGAACTTTGGGTTAAATGATGATTTTTCACACCCTGAGGCATTAAAATCCAATAGGTTTTTACATACACTGAGAAGTACGTTCACTTTGTAGACCTTTTTATTCCTGCAAAAAAGCTTTTAATATGTGTGCATGCATCATGCTATTGCCATGACATTTCCATTGTGCTAAAAAATAGGATTTAAAAGCATTTAAAAAATGGTGTTCTGTGTGGTTTGCAACTCCCATAATTATCAGAGAAAGAACAAGGTCATGGGTCTTCTGAGAAATTACTGAAGATAGCAAGGGAAGTGCAGAAATACTCACACTTGAAAGTTGTCATTTTAAGCACCCCAGTAATTCTGCTGTAGGACACAAGACACTGTGTGTGTGTGTCGGGGGAGTAGTTGCTCCAAGGATTCGAGTCCAGCAATGGTTGTAATTCAGTTTTTATAACCCTGTGCTGGATCTGAACTTCTGAACTCAGTATTATCTTGGGTTTGTCCTCCTGCTGTTGTGCCCATGAGCAGCTGCGATACCATTACATTTCCATTTTCCCCAGTGTGCTGTCATGTGGTTGCATACTGAAATGAAATGGAAAATGATTTATTGTGTAGGATCAGGTTTTTGTCCTCCACAGTGTATTAATGTAAATCTAGGGCGATTTCCCATGCTCCTGGAACTAGGTTTCACTTGAAAAAATGTCTAGAGTCAACAAATGGGAAAACCACTCCAGAACACTAGAAAAATAGGAGCATTTCTTTCTGCCTTCCTGTGTTGGTCCAACAGGGCTTTGCTGATGTTGCTAATGACTGTGAAATGTCTTACATGTAAATTCTCTAAACCCCTTCTCATAATTTCATTTCATAATTCTGTGGAACTGAATATCCAGATGATGTTAAAATAACAGTCATATGATACCTCTGAATTCTTAATGTGAAGCTATTGTGAGTTCAAGATAACTGCTACAAAGAGCTATTTTACAGAATAAAAAATTCCTGAGAAACAGGAATTTATAATGAAACATTACTCTGTCAGTAGTACAGCAGAAAGCCAGACAGTAGAGAAGATATCCAAGCACTGAAATAGATGGGCTAGCCTGATGTTAATTGAGGCACAGATGAAGTATACATCATTTAAATTATTAAATGTATGGTAATAGATGTTGTTCTAAGCTCATATTTTATTCTGTTACACTCAGGGGATGAATTTCTGTCAGTCTTACCCACAGATCCAAGCAAATCTCTCTCCCACTGGGACTGTTTAATTTCATGATATGCGATATTCTTTGTCTGCAATAACATCAGAGTTGTTTGTCTTCTTATTTTAGACTGTAAACTTTCAGGATGTGTAGCCATATCTCATGTGTAGCCCATATCATTCCAGGGCTTGTGTCTCCTCTGGGGCTTTCAGGACCTAGTGTAGCACAAATCATAGTAAATAAATATTATTTCTTTCTCAGAAGAAAAGAAACATCAACAGCTGGATTTTCACTTTGTCTCACTCATCTAATGAGAACGTAGTCCATTCTTGACACAGGAAAGTTACTGAGAGGTGAGTGATGAAAAGAGTTTATCCTCAGTAGAGGATCACAGAAGATGTGGCCAGTGTACTAAGACTTGGATAGATTTTGTCTGTGATGTTGGAAGACACAATGCTCTTAAAGCCAAAAAGATATCCAAGGGCTCATGTGGGACTGATGAGGAAATAGGTTAAGTATATGGCATTTCTGGAGAGTTTCAAAAGCTTGCGAATGCATTGACTCCTACAAATCCTGACCACAGATTTTTGCTTCCATAGTCTTTATTTCCAGTAAAAGCAGGAAAGGATGATAAGAGCTTTCTAAAATGTTACACTTTCCTTTCTGTTAGCCAAATAAATACTAAGAAATGGGACAAATGAAGGATGGTAATTTATTTGCTATTTTTCCAGCCACTGCTATTTGTAAGTGTCCATCTGCACCAGTCACTCCAGGGGCTGATCAGGGGGCCTGGGAAAGGAGACGAAGACAGACTTTGCTGAAACAACCTGCTTCTTCCCACTTGGAACAAAAATGCAGTTTGATGGGTGAGACAGGATCCTGCAAAAAGGTGGGATGGCTGCATTGGCAGCAGTCAGTCTCCAGTCTGGCGGACAGCAGTGACTTTTGTATCTCAGCATTGCACTCCTGTTGCTGTGGCTCCGAATGATTAATTTTGAGGATAATAACCTCCTTCGTGGTGCTGCAACCTGCAGCACAAGGGTGATGGGCACCCCTTCAGACTGAATCACAGGACAATGGCTGAGCTGTTTTTTAATCTTAACGAGAGCTGTCATTAAAAGTTACTGAAGCCTGACTTTTCCTCACTCTTTGTCAGTCCCCCCTCAGCCTGGGCTGCAGATCCCACGTCCTTTGAAGCAATCTGA
The DNA here is from genome assembly GCF_017639235.1 of Corvus kubaryi. Classification (NCBI taxonomy): domain Eukaryota; kingdom Metazoa; phylum Chordata; class Aves; order Passeriformes; family Corvidae; genus Corvus; species Corvus kubaryi. The sequence goes on from NW_024581051.1 coordinate 180,545, forward strand.
GCTCTCTTTGTTTTTTTGGGTGCATAATGATGCATCTCTGCTGCTGAGAACGCGCAGCAAGACCCAGCGAAGCGTGACTGGCGGGAAGGCCAATACCAAAGTAAGCTGGGAAGCAATCCCCTGCAGTATTTCTTGAGCTCTGCCTGCTGGGATTAAAGGTGCCTGTGAAAAACACAGTGCTTTTGCCAGTCCTTTGCCAAGGGTAGAGTCCAGCTCTGTTTGGTGTCTTGCAGGGCATTGGATAAAGCAAGGGATTTAGGTCTTTATATTTAAGGTTATTGACATTATGTAGCTCAGTTAATGACACAGTGCTTTCAGCTGTTGAAGGCAGTCTTGATCGCCAGGACATGTTGCATCAAAATCATAGAATATGTCATTTCTGAGGAGGCTGCCTGCTGTCAGAACCACTGCTTTCTTAGGTATTTACTTTCCCATTTTGCCACACTGCAAGTATTAATAGTTACTTCTATCACATATTATCAGAAAGAAGCTGACAACAGGATGAATAATGAAGCTACTTCCTGTGAGCATTCAAATGGGCCTGTAATTGGTATTATACTCTAAACACTGCACATTGAGAATAATTTCTGTCTGTATAGAAAATGCCAGGGTCAAAGGGATTTTTATTGAAAATTTTAAAAAGTTAAAGAAATTTGGAGTGTGGGGCCACCTGTCACAGACCCTTCCCATGCAACATCTGCACTCTCCGTTTCTCTCTCTGCCAGCCCCCTGAAGAAGGCTTTGCAGATCCACACTTATTTGGAGGCTGGGATTGCCACTCATGGCTGTGCATTGTTACTGCTGGCTTTTCCTCTCACACAAGCAGGGCTGATGCCATTTGTTGAAGGGGAGAAAACAAATTAATTCTGCAAATGACTAGTTCGAAGTTCATTCCTCTCAAGAGCCTTTGTATTTTGTAAAATCAGGGTACAGCAAAGAGATGGCCACATAGAGCAGCCTCTCCCTGTAACTGTGAGCAGGAAAACAGCTGCCTAAGGTCAGTCCCTAAGGGCCTTTGGCAGGAAAACAGTGTCTAAGGCCTTTGGCAGTTTCACTTGTATTTTACGACCCATGCTGATGTGGAATCCTTACTTTCTGTGCTTCTAATATGCTTCCTACACTGGCCACCAGCTGGAAGAAAACAGGACTCAATAGGTTTTATCCAACACACTCAGTTCCCTATATCTTTTAATTATTTGTGGCGTACAAATAATTCTGTGCTCCTCCCAACTTCTGCTCTTCCCTCCTCTGGACATCCCTCAAAAGGGTCAAGCTCTACAAACAATAATGACTCCAAGGTGCGCCTGCTGACACAATTTGAATTAAATTAAGCCAATAATTTACAAATTGGAAAAATCTCATGTTTTTAGTGGATGAAAGTATTGGCTATAAATTCCTGAGCCTTTCTGTTCTGTGCCCAATTAAATGTGGTAAGTAAAATCTTGTTCTTTTCCCAAATTTACAATTGCGCATGACAATATTCAGAGTACATCTGTCTACAGATTTATTATCCAGTAAATTTCATCTGCATGGTTTGATGGTAATTAAAATAATAAACGCCATGGAGTCACCGGTTCACTGAATAATTTCTGAGAGACAAGGTGAACAGTCCAAAGTCTATCCAAGAAAAACAAGTACAGCCACGGAAGTCCCTCTTGCTGTTTCTTTAACTCCTTCTCATTTCTCTGCTTCAATTCTGCATCCAAGGCCCAGATTTCTTACTAGTCATGTCACTGGAATCATTCATTGTAAAAAGCTTTTCAACCTTACAAAGAACAAGTGCAGACACAGGGGGTGGATGAGGAAAGCAGTGTCTTTGCTCCTCAGCTCTCATCTGCACTGTCGGCAGGAGACCATGAAGTGATCCTCTCTTACCCATCCAGCCACAATCAATGACTTTAAGTATTACCCCTGGAAATTGTTAAGAGGACAAATATCATCATAATTAGTGTATTTGAATGAATTTGTTTGCAAAACTGTACTTGTATGACAAATTGCCAGACTAAGTCCATAGCTGCAGCATCAGGCATCAGTGAGGCTTTTCTAGTTAAGAGGGACCAGCTGAGACTACTCATCTTGTGTAAGGTGTTACCAGGTTAAAAAAAGTTGCCATTACAGGAACAGGGTTGACAATCACCTGGTTGAGGCATAATAAGGTGTATATCCAGGAACCTACCACGTTTAAACAGACTAAGTAGAACTATAAACTTGTAATCACTGCAGAATTTAACTGTTGCTGCCTTTCTGCCCAGGCTACAGCCCATGCTGTTAGCTCAGCAAAGCACAGGAATATCCATCTTCTGCTCCATTATGAGGTTCCCCCCACTGTGGCAGCTTGATTTGCAATTTCATATTCAGCTTGCACCTCTACACCAGTCCTCATTTTTCACATCTCTTCCAGCATCACATATTCCCAGATTTCTTCCTTTCATGAACCATGTATATGAATGGAATTTTCCCAAAAGAAAGCCAATATTTTTCTTAGTCGTGTCAATTAGGCATTAATCCCACAAATGTAAATATTTAAATTCGCATAGCAGAGTAAGCCTATTGATTTACTTTCTTCCCATTGCTTATCTCTGCTGCCATTGTACTGTTCCTCAGTTCTCACAGATGATTAGTACAGGCGTTAAAATTGCTTTCCAGTATCTTTCATGAAGATTGTAAGTTAAAAAAGAAGAAAGCACGTGATCAAAAACTTGGTCCACTATGAGAAACACAATCAGATGATCTTGTGGATACATCTCTGACATTGCAGGCTGTTCAAAAGACAACACCTTTTTTACTCCAATCATCTGTCAGGATATGAATATAATTTTGCCATACAGTTATGTATACTGGACCAAAATACTCACCTTCACAGTTGTATTACCCAGAAGCTGAAGAATGTGTGCTCTGGGTAAGAGGGGCAGAGATTTATGAAAGGGGTTTTACAGGTTTGAAAATGAAGAGGGGTGATGCTTCAGGTCAGGAATTAAGATGGCAAGGAAGAGTTGTCTAATAAACTCTCCCAAACACGGCCATGAGCAACATGCCAGAAACAGGACTGGCTTTACTGGTCACCAGGAGGTGGTAAAATCATCTAGAGGCACTTCAGTCCAGAAATGCTGCTCTTTGCAAGACCTAGGGCAACTTGCAGTGCCTGTGAGGATTGACTTGGACTGCTGGAGCAACACTGCATCCAAAAGGTATAAGGACAGGTCAAAGCCATCTCTGCTCATCTTTTCCTCTTTTTGAGTACCTTATTTGGGGCTGTAGGACATATAGCAGATTTCCACAGTATGAGTATCTTAAAATATGTTCCATTCAAAGGCAGAACATCCTAAAACATTAAAACTATTTCAGACATTTTCAAGAGAAAAAAATGGCACAAAAATAACTCACAAAGACACTCATGCCAAGTCCTGAATGAACCCAGCAATAAAATAGTATTACTCGTTCATAACACACAGCTCTGTAGATGTTTAATGGACAAGAATGTATTTGCACAACTGCTGAACTGGCTGATAGCTTGTGTGTTGGAGGCTGCACGATGAAACTGAAATTCAAACACAGTTCCTCTCCTCTGGAAAGTGGCTGCAGACAAGAGGGCATGAGACCATCAGGTTTTTAGCTTCCCGCCTGATCTCTTTAGCCAAAAATTGACAAAATAAAGCAGGACTGCTCAAAATGTGATTGTCTGGGTTTTCATGACAACCCTTGCTGCTTGGACGGTTCTCTCAGGTTCACACTCACTAATGTTGCTCTAGTTTACAGGCTGGGATAAATACAAAATCTCCAAATGGCAAGTGTAGCCAAAATGAGGCAGAAGATTTTATGCCACAAAAAACCATTGAGTTTCAGATCTGTTCCACTTAAACTCATAAATTTCACCTCTGAACACATCTGTATGAAAAATAGCTATATTTCCACAGCAGTCAGCTGAAAATTGCTGTTGCTGTCTCCTATAGCACATTAAATCAAAGAGGTGTTAGGCCAGGCCTGACTGACATGATCAACACTATACTTTGGTGGAAGATTTCTGCTCTAGGACAATCAGGCAAGCAATGAAAGAAATGAATTTACCATACATTACTGATTGTTTACGCATTATTATCACTCTAGTTTTGTGCCCTTCTTGTGTTTTTGCATCCTCTAATTCTAGAATGCATGTCAGTTTTTATCTGAAAGATACTTTAAATAGTTTTCCTTCAATCTTAGGTTTTTTCTTCCTTCTATTACTGTATGCTCATGTGAGAGCAGCACTTCATTCTCTGGATGCCACCTCCTAACTGTGGCCAGTGCTTAGGGTCTGTGAATGAGGTGATGTTCCATTTTTTATGAGATCTGACACAGGACAAGCAGAGATACTACAGGTAATACCTCTGTGCCTATTCTACAAAGCCTGGCCTGTGAAGAAAACCAGAAAGTCTGTGTTGAGTGAATAAATACTGATGGTGGTAGTTGACACACAGCCTGTGTACAGATGGTCATTAGGAAAGGTAAATGGTCTAAAAACCTAAGAAGCTTTCTTTTATACTGTAAGGTTATATTTTCACTAAATGAGAACTTCACATTTACTTCTGGGGAAAAAAACCGACCTGACTTTGACAAAATATACTGTGGCAATCCAATCAGTAACAAAAGCAGTATTGCTTAAAACAGAAAATTAAAAATTGAAGAACAGATTAACATGAGGAAAGAGAAAAAGTTAGCATGTAATGACTGAGATTAGAATTTATCTTTTCACTTAGAAGACATCTGTTTCCTACTTGTATTCAGCATATTCAGCATCTATAAAGATGCCACACAGTGTATCAACAGGTTTCTTACAAGTTTTTACAAAATATCGAGCAAAACTTCACACCTATGAATTAATTTTTGTCAGACTATTGTTTCCCCTCAGTAGTTAAAAAAAACCCAAAACCTTTAAATCTTAGAGATATGTTCTTGGCAACCAAGATGGGATTTTATAGGGGTGCACGGAGCTGTAAATGTACTGAACGCCTCGTAACCATGATTCACACGGGCTGTACTCATTCGGTGGATTTTCAGTTATAGCCTGTAGGCAGTATTACAGCATGGACAGCAGGTACTGTGGAATCATCACCTTTCATACTTGTTTCCTCATTTACTGCTGGATGGTAGAAAAATTATTGGTGAAGCCTATAAGGTCAGCACGTTCTTTGGCTGAGCTGAGAACAGCAGATATCATAACAGTCATACACAAATCAGTGAAGCATGCAACATGTAGGCCAGCTAGTACTGGATATAAAGTTGACTAATTCTCAGTGTGAATAAAACCTGGTGAATTTATATATATGTAACTTCAAAGATTCACTACCTAAAAATGAAACTGTAGACTAAGAAGATGGTGTTTGGAAGAGCCCTCAGAGAAGATCTATGTAAAGTCCTTTCATCGAGAAAGGAGGAACTGCATTTAGGCATTGCCTAAAACGGTTTGTCCAGTGGGTTTCTGCAAACTTTCAACATGCCTAATGAGTCTATTCTGCTATTTCAGGGCTCCAGTCAAAAAGGTTGGGTTTTTCCAAATGTATAAATTAAATCTTCTTTGCTGCAAATTGATATAATTTCCTTTTATTTTCTCTGAGTAACTGTGAAGACAAGTTTATCACAGTCCTCTCTCAAATAACCTTTAGAGCAATCCATCAGAAGACTGCTATCTAATCACCCTCCCCAAACCTGCCTGTGCCTGGGGTAAGCGAGGACAATCTTCTCTCATAGTCAATGCTTCAACATCTCGTAATCCAGACACTCTCTCTTCAGTTTCTCCACGTCTTTTGTAACCAAACACAATGTGGCATTTGAGGTAGTTTCTGGGAAAGAGAAGAAAGCTGTCATTATCTCCTGTGAGATATGTATGATGCTGCCATTAGTACAGCTGAGATGAGTTAACAGCATTAAATTATTACTTCATATTCTGCTTAGAATCAGCCTCAAACCCCAGCCTCCCTTTTTAACTAAGCACTTATTTGCATGCTTGATTTTTCTTTCTCAAGTATTGCACATGCACTGTCATTTCTCAATGTCATTCTTGTTTGGTTTTTGATCTTTTTGATTCCACACAGTTAGTATGAATTCTAGTCCTTGATGGTTCACAAACCTTCCAGCATGGTGTCTCACATTTCAGCCCACTCTTCTCTGCCCTCTCAGCTGTTCACTAAAATGTTGATTACAACTTTGTTCAGGAAAGGCCCTTGCAGGAGCACATATAAAAATAGACACCAAATTCCTGAGGTGTGATCCTTCAAACTGTATTTCCAACCAGATGGGTGCATTATGTTTATACCAATGTCCATTAACTTGCTTTTGTGAGTATCATGTGGTGCTACTAAAAACCTTACTGAAGTCAAGAAATATCTGGATCTAATGCTTCTGACTTATCCACCAAGTCAGAGACTGCTCTTCAGATCACCATGCTGATTATTTTCAGTCTTGCTGAAGTCTTCTAAGTAATTACAAACTGATTTTATAGTTGCTTGTTCAAGAACTCTTGCTGATATTGAGTGTAGGATCACTGGTTTACTGTTCACCAAGTCCTTGCCAAACACAGGCACCATATCTCATCTTCTGTCAACAGAATGGGCATTCTTGCTGCCTCCCTTCTTCAGTGGTGCCAGTGTTTCCCTCTTAAAGGGAAAATATCTACAGTACTAAATTCTCAAGTTATGAACAGAACCTTGTTTTTCAAAAGGAAAAATAAAGGAAAAAAAATTGTGGCTGACTGATCCAAATTTTCAAGGTGAGGGGAGGAAGGTGTGAGTATACTTTCGGTGTGGGAGAAAAGACAGTCAGAAGACATGTATCTTTACATTCACCACATTATTTCCACTGTTAATCCTTAACTTCTAACAGTCTTTTTCCACTTGAAAAGTCTCTTTTTCTCTCATTTTCTAGATCAGTTTAATTTCTTTAAGAGTCTCCTGTGAGTGACCCGCTTCAAACGCTCTCTACAAACCCAGCTATAGAAAGACATCTGATTTGTTTGCACATTTGTTACCTTCAGATGAGTCTAGGAAGTTTGTGACATATGACTTCACTTTGCAGAAACCCTACAACTTTTCATCAATGTACTGTATTTATCCATATGCTTACTAGATGTGATCTTCAGAACGTTTCTGTTATTTTGTCTGGTATACATCATGTTTACTTACCTGATTTTCCTATAAATTCTTCTTTTCTTTTTCCATCTGCAGTGAAACAACCGATTTTTGCATCTAACAGCACTATTTAAATGGCACACCATTTATGCACTGGTTTTAGCCCAAAGAGGTGAAATTCATTGGTTTATAAGACTTTTACAGTAGATTCTATATATTTTCTAAAGTCCTCAAACACTGATTTAATGTTTTCACAGACATCATTCTGCAGAGTAAGGCCAGATCCTGAAGTGGCAGTGATTATCATGGCTCCAGTGTTTTCAGCATTGTGTTAAAGTTTATACAATTAACCCAGGGGTTTACTAGTTCCTTGTCTATGCAATTAGCATGATGGCTTTTTAATTTGGGTGTTGCAGTCCATCCACAAGACATTATATTTGATGAATGCCTCCTGCTGGAAATTGCCCTAGCCTGTCCTAATAGCCCAAAGTTGTTCTCATTTTCTCTCCTTTGCTCTCCTCCAGCCTAGTGTCCCACTAGAAACATGCCAGTGCAGTGTCTTTTCACCAACACAGAGACCTCTGGTAATCTGCCTCCAGGATGCCTGGCTGAATGTGGTATCTGACCTCTTAATGTGTTTGTTAGTGCTTAAAAAAAGATGTGCAAGTGTTGTATTCATGGTGCAATGGTTCAGGTCTTAGAAAACACCTGCAGTAGAGAACGGGCAAATAAGAGAAAGGGAGTTGCAGTATGCAGTAAGTATTTTCCTTCATTTAACACCTTTCATTCACCAGGAGGGGATTATGGGAAGGAACGTAACTTCCTAGCTCAGGGATTTACCTTGCTTCTGAAGCAGCTCCTGAAAGCCAGCAGAGATGATTTGTTGAGGACCAACACTCCAGTATTTCCCATCCTGTTATTGCATTATGGTAAAACCAGAGCCAGCATAGCGTGACTGACTCGCTAATCCCAAGGTGTAGCGTGCCAGGACAGTTGCCAAGTTTTTAGACTACGTCTTTGTTGTCTTTCAGGCTGCAGATTGCCAAGATATGTGGTTTTGGCTGAGTGGAAGCACTTTTTGTTTCAGTATGTCAACACAGCAGGCTGGTAGATCAAAACATTCTATTACTGAGTTCCGACATGCATGGGGTACTGGCAAAGAAAGTGCTTTCTTTATCTCTTCAACAACCAGGCATTACAGGATGTGTTCCTGTCTGTGATGTTTGCTTGTGATTCATTATAGGTTTAGGAACACTGAAATGGTGGCAACTTGTATCTCAAATGTGAGGTCATGGCCAGAGGAGAAAGTTGTTCATTGAGGAAATGAGGATATAGACTGTAGGTCTTCAGGCCAGAAACCTGCAGAAATGTGATGGTTACATATTCATTCACCATTCACTGTCCAGTTGCTCCCAAGACTGAGTGGCCTCTGTGTGCTGCAGAGAATTTCGGGTTTGGTTTTGCCTTCCTTTGTCTCCCTGTTATGGCACTGTCCACAAATACTCTCATGTTTGCCTTGTATTAACGCTTTATACTCTGCATCCTCTGTGCCCATTCTGTAGTACAACTGTGTGGTTAGCAAGCCTTCAGCAGAAGCAAAGGGAGCCTTCACCATCTGCCAATTCTGAAATTGCATGATGTTCTGCTCTATCTCCCAGGGAAGCTCCAGTTCACTTTCTTCTCTGGACCTCTAAAAGATGTAGAGTGACAATGACTACATTGGCTAGAAAGTCGGTGCTCACCTTGGTCCTGTGAGTGAGTCTGGAAGACATCCAGTCCCCTGGCATAAGTTGAAACTGCAATTCTTCAGTGTTCACCACTGAATATGCAGGATAATAAGAAGATTTAATGAACCCTAGTAATTTCTAGTCTGTCCCTTCCTTTAAGCAGCAAAAGGCAATATAATCCATAAATATAAACATTTTCTTTTTGATTACTCTTTCTGATACTTTTGATTTGTTTTGTTCAACCTGGACTTCATTATGAGTTTCACTGCTTTTCTACTATGGTTGAGGCTTGTGTCTGACCATGAAAACAAAAAAAATGTGAACTTCACTAAAATAAGAAGCAAAACCATAGAACTGATCATTTGAAGACTTGGGACAGTTTCTGGATATAAGAATATATCTATTTTCTATAGAAAATGGAATAAAGTCTGCCTGCAAAGGCTGCTGTGGCTTCACTCTAAAGCACCACCCTGTTGGAGCCACCCCCAGGCTACCCAAAATTTCTTTGTAGAACGCACAGCAAGGACATCCATGAAGATGGTTCACCCAAGTACAATGCAAACTTGCTGACCCCATGCACTCACATCTACACCATCTTCTGCTGAAGAACATTTGCTAGAAAAGACTGGATTCCAAGATTCAATCTCTGATTAAAAGGGAAAAAAATATTTTTGGGTAAAGAAGAATGCTCTTAACCCCTGGGGGATTGACTCTGTTCCTGTTGCAGTTGCTGCCTAAAAGACAGTGGTCAAGAAGTCATCTGCTGATTCAAATGAAGGCCTGAAGGAATCAAAAAGTGTTAATGGGGAATTACCAATCCATGGGAGATTTTGGTAAAATATGTTTCATGGGGAATGAGTCACATGAAAAGCCTGTCTGGAATTCGCCAGTGATTTGGAAGAAACAGAGGATTATGGCTGACTGAGGACACAATTGCAGATGGTACAAAAATCAGAGGAATAGGAATTAACAGCTAAGGGGGGCCAGAGGGAAAATAGCACACTCTGGCACCTTTGTTGTGATAGGAGCAATCAAGTAGTGAGAAGGCCTGGATCAAGGAGCCTGTATCACTTCTGTGGGTGCTCAGGAGGCTTGTACCAAAGGGCATCCATGTCAAAGGTGCCTTGCCCAAGGGGACATATTTGGGGGCCACAGAAAGCTGAGCACCAGGAGTGTGGGATGGGAGAGGAGGGCATAGCCATGACAAATCCCCTTGCCATCTGTGCCTGCCGCTGGGCTGGGGCCAACTGCAAAGAGCTGGGAGAGAGCAGTGATTTGGGGAAGGGGAGGCTGATGGGCACAGTACATTTAACTAATTGCAGAGAAAGGGAAGAGGGAATCCAGAGTCTGAGTGCTTATGTGGAGGGGAGGGGAGGATACGTGAAACTGTGGGCTTCTTTCATCTGACAGATAAAGGCGGGACAAGATATAGTTTCTCACATGTGAAGCTGGCTGGGTTTAGCACTGGGCACAATTAGCTGCTGAAATGGGAGGAGTTGAGAAAGTCTCCAGCACCTGGAGTCCCCAGGCCAAAGCTGGATGCTTCTGCCAGGGACAGACGATTACTGAAGCACAGATGGGAATCAAAGATCTCAGCTGCTGAACAAGAGTCCACAGCTCGTGTTGTTCCAGAAAGCCAGCTGTATCATGACTTAGTCTCTGCAGCTCTTCTGTCTGGATTTGTGATGGGCATTTGAAACCAGGATCAAGTCTGTTGGACAGTACTCCTTGGGACACTGTTTGCAGTCACAGCTGAAAGTTATTATCATCATGACAATCATCATCATTGTCCCTATGCCTGCTGTCACTGTTATTTGTACTACTGTAGATCAGGGTCACTTTGTACTGAGGGCAGTGGGGACACTGTGTAGCAACTAAAGCAACAGTGTTTCCTGACCCAAAGAAAAGTTCTGTGCCTGTTAATTAACAAATGCATAATAGAAATTGCCTATCAATCTGCCCTGCCCCCTCCCCTCTTCTCTGTTTTCATTAAATTCTTATGGATCTTATGGATTACAATAGTTTACTATCAAAAAAACCCCAAACCTATGTCAGAAAAGTAATTACTTTATTTGTCTGTTTTACTGAATAGTGGGAAACCTAATCTCTACTGCCCAACTGGGTGTGTTTGGCTGTTCCTCAAACTAAAACAAGACTCGGAAGATTAAAGTGCAGCTTGGCTCAAGATCAGGTGAATCAGCACATTTATAATGCCACAAAATAGCCTGCAGGATGGCCTTCTCATCTGTAATTACACAGGGATTTTATGCTGTACAGGCAAAGGAAGTAATTTGATTTATCTGTTCTAATTAAATATATGATGAGAGGAAACAGTGGTATGTCTGTTTAAAACATGCTTTAGGTTCTTTTGGTGAGAAAGTGAATGTGACTGTAAGTACTGTGCTTTAATGTGACTGTAACTTTCCCATTAGTGCTCACACTCTTAAATGTCATTTATGTAACAAACTGTAATGGCAGGTTTGGACTGGCATTTGGGATGAAATTTCGTGTGAAGAACAGTCCTCAGAATGCATGAATTTCCAACTTTTTATACTACATGAGCTTATTTTCCAATCTCTTGCAAGTCACTTGGGGTAATTCCTCATATCCATGGAAATAAAATGAAATCCAGTTATTGCAGAACCAGGGCCAATGAAGATATTTGGGAAAATTAATTCCCACCAACTGTAGTGGAAGCCAGGTATGACCCACATGTGGCCATGGGCTCTTTTAACTGGGAAACAGCAATGTTTCCTTAGGAGGAGTATTTGAACACTGACATTCAGTATTTTTTTCTTGTCTATTGGTGAATGCCTGATCACAAGAGTCCTGCCTTTGGTTTCAAAAGCCAAGGTCAGCCCTGAGTTTTTACAAGACAGTGTTAATAGGAAGAAGTAGAGAAGGGAAGGATTGTGATGAGTGAAAGGAAAGGATTTTAAAAGTCAATTTGTCAAATACCGATTAAAAATGTAACAAGAAAGTGAATCGAGTTCTCCCACTGTAACCGTCTTATCTAAGGCCAAGACAACTGTTTGGGGACAGTCATTAAAAAAATAGTGTCAGTGTTTTAAGACCACTAAGAATGGGCCATCTTACCAAAACACTGTGTTTTGCAGGTCCTTTCACATATTTCTGTGTTTGACCTTTTAAAAAGGACAGGGATCTTTAAACCTGCCCAATCAGTGAAGAGGACAAATACTCTATGGGCCTGTTTGCTGGAACTGTTATTTAATTATGTGTCACTGGTTTGTAATGGTGTGAGTTTTGCAGAAGGACTTGATGTTCCAGCTGTTTAGGGAGGAGAAAATATGCTGTAAATTGGACAACAGCTTTTTTTTTTTTTTTCCCCTGAGGATTAGAGGTTTGAGGGAGGGAATAGAATCTGAGCAAGTTTCGGTCCTGCTGACTAGTGTCATGCCCAGGGAGACATATCTGGCTAACAGCTTGTCCTGGGAACTTAACATGAACATAAAAGAGAAAAGGTATTACCTGTACCATCCAGGAAGGCTTTGGCAACCTTAGCCTGGAAAGCTACCAAGGGAAAATGATATTTCTGGAAGAAACTAATGACTTACTCAACTCCTAAAGTTGGTGGTGCTAATGACTCAGAGAGCAGGGCATCTTGTTTGTGTAGTTGAAAGCTTTCTGCTGACTGTGAGTAATGGATTTGCCAGGGCAGAGCCCATCCAAAACTTGCCAGCAAGCCAGGAAAAGGGGGAGGCAAGTACATCTGCTTCTGACTTTCAGGAAAGCACTGCACAAGCTGCTAGGGTGAAATACCCCTGTAGGTGTCTGCTGGTTGTAGGTTTGCTCCCCAGTGCTGTTTGAGAGGAGCCCCAACTCCTCCCAGTGCCCCCTGTACCTCTGCTTCCCCAGGATAAAAGGAAAGGCTCCCATCTTCAGCTTCACCCTGTACGCTGGGGTGGCTGACATACAGTTTATCCTCCACTGCCAGAAAACCTGTTGTTCTCTGGAAAGCGACTGCTGCTGCCCTAGATTCCCTTGTCCAGGTTGTTGATAAAGGTATTAAACTGGACTGGGCCCAACACAGAGCCCTGGGGAACACCACTTGTGACCGGCCACCAGCTGGATGGGACTCCACTCCCCATCACTCTCTGGGCGCAGCCTCAGCCTCTTTTACCCAGAGAAGAATGCACCCATCCAGGCATGAGCAGCCAGTTTCTCCAGGAGAATGTTGTGGGAGACAGTGTCAAACACTTTACTAAAGTCCAGGTAAATACATCCACAGCCTTTCCCTCACCCGCTAAGTGGGTCACCCTGTAATAAAAGGAGATCAGGTTGGTCAGGCAGGACTTGCCTTCCATAAATCCATACTGGCTGAGCCTGATCTCCTGGTTGTCCTGTACATGCACTCAAGTTGTTCTGCTCCAGAATGCCCCCAGGCACTGAGGTCAGACTGACAAACAGACGTGTCCTTATGACCCTTCTTGTCGATGGGCATCACATTTGCTAACTTCCAGTCAACTGTGACTTCCCTGGTAAGACAAGACTGCTGGTGAATGACGGAACGTGGCTTGGTGAGCAGTTCCGCCAGCTACCTAAGTACTCTTGTGTGGATCCCATCTGACCCCGCAGACTTCTGCATTTCTGAGTGGTGTAACAGGTCACTGACCATTTCCCCTTGAATTATGGGGGCTTCATTCTGCTCCCCATCACTGTCTTCCAGTTCAAGGGGCTGGGTACCCTTTGGACAATTGGGTAGTCCTCACTATTAAAGACTGAGGCAAAGAAGTCATTAAGTACCTCAGCCCTTTTCTCATCCTTTTTCACTATGTTTCCCCCCCATCCAGTAAAGGATGGAGATTCTCCTTAGCCCTCCTTTTGTTGCTGATATATTTATAGAAACATGTTTTATTGTCTTTTATAGCAGTAGCCAGATTAAATTCTAGTTCAGCTTTGGTCCTTCTTATGCATAATCTTCCAATATCTTTGTAGTTCTCCTCAGTTGCCTGCCCCTTCTTCTACAGGGCATAAACTCTCTTTTTTCCCCTGAGTTCTAGCCAAATCTGGAGTCCTGTTCTGAGCGCTGATTTTAAACCCAACACCTTGCTTAACCCCTACATCGCTCTGCTCCCACATGAGAAACTTGCCCTTGTTTGCTTCAGACTTTGCTGTCTCACACAATGACATGCAAAAGGTGAGCTGTGTCCATCAGCAGGACACACACCTTGTAACTGGAGAGAGACAGAAGATGTAGTGTTAGGTGGCCTGTTAGGACATAAAAGGTGTGTAAGAAGAAAGGCATCAGCTGCCATCAGAGAAGTAGGTGTTTTACATCCACTCTGAGATAATCCCTGAGGTGCTGTGGTGTGAGGTGCATGCCATGAAACACCTGCAAAAGAGCAGTGCCAGGGATTGCAGAGCTCCTCTGTGTATTGAGCAAAACCTGTTGGAAGCAGAGATTTTTCTCACATCTCCAATGCTAGCGATACAGAGACCAGGACGCTGTCTTGTATGCCAGGTCTGAAATCCAAATGTGGAAAATTGCTTTCACATTCTCTCAACACAGGACACAGGGATTTCCCACACAGCCAAGAGAAAATCAGCTGTAATGGAAAGGCTGCAGGGAATTTTGTAGTTCAGGGGGGCTTCCTTGTTTCCTCCTCTCCCCAGTCTCAGCTGTGCTCACTGATACCAGAGAGGTCCTAGTCATTCCCTCTGCCCTGATAGCTGATCTGGATCAGTCACTTGCTTTCCTAGGCATCCTTGGCTCCCTCAGACACCGTGGTGTTCCCTTTCCAGTGTCTGTGGCTGTGTGCACCCAAACAGGACACAGGTCAGTGGCACTCGTGCATGCTGCTGTGAGCAGTGCCTGCTCCTGGCTACTGGCTGCTTCCTCCTCTCTCTTCCAGCTTCTCTGGGCCTATCCTGCTAGGTCTGCAAAACATCCTGTTTAATCACTTTCAGCTAGTTTTAACCTACCTTGCCATATGTATGCTCAAACCTGCTCACCTACAGCTTTCAGTAAAACTCATGTGACATACCAAATACTCTCCTGAAATCCTTACTTGTTGTACAAAACCTGTTCACCCCACTCAGCTTAATTCTGTTCCCCAGATTATTCCTCCATTGCCCGCCTCTGCTGACAGTGACAAAACATGGACTACTTCATTAGCTCCCTGTGTACACACAAGCAATTTGCTGGAGAGACTCATGGCATTGCTGCTAGTACTGCAACCTCCTGCTTTTAATTACACTTTGCTAAATCCAAAACACTCCTTCCAACATTTATTCTCCTCTTTACTAATAGCACATCTGACAGAAGGCCTTCTCGTATCACCTCTAGGGTGCAGCTTGGCCATAGGTGTGGTTTTATTTTTTCACTGTCCTGCAGTGCTTAATTTTTTTGCTTCCATCTTGTTGAGCAGAAGAGGCAGAAAATCTTAACATGTGGCAGACCAGGGTTTGTCATCCTCAGGAGCTTTGGTCAGTTCAGCTGGACCTCTGTTGTGGTCTTGGGAGCGCGAGCACAGTGTTTGAGCATGGCTGGGGGCAAGCTGATATTCACAAACCCGGAATTTTCATTGCCCCACAAGACCCATAGGGAACGATAGAGTGAGTAAAATTATAGGTACACATTTTATCCTGAAATGGTTTTGAACAATGACACTGTGAACTGCATGATCATTCATCAGTGATCAGAAACAAGCATGGCAGTAAATCAGGGAATGTAGTGCAGTGACTAAGGCTCATGACTCCTTGGAAGAGTTCTCCTACCCCTAATTTTAAGTTTCACCCAGTGACATGGTCCCTTTGTGAAAAGAAGAAAAAGACCACTGTGAACACCCAGTGGTCTTGCAAAGACAAAGTGCTTTAAGAAAACCCAGCTCTGATGTAGGAAATCGTAGAAATAAGTTATGTTTAACTATGGAATCTGACCGTATATATAGGTCATGTCTGTCTACAACACGTGTATATAGAGACAGATACATCTACGCCTTGCACAATTTACTGTTTCAGTTTTCCTGTTCAGCTAAGGTTCTGTTTCAGAAATTTTCCACCTCCTCCTTGAGCTTCCTCCTTCATTATACTCTAATAAGCATTTCTTGCTGCCTGACGGCATCTAGTTCAAATAGCTAGCAAGATCAAACTCAGGAGAAAATAAATAGGAGCCACGAGGCCCTCTATAAAATAGCCTACACCTTTCATGGACTGAAATGGATGTTTGTCAGTAATGAGGCACTGTAATTAAATGAAATAAGCCTTGGCAATACCTCTGCCGTATCTGCCTGTACAATGCTCCCTTAAGCAGCAACACTCCCATGGGAAATTAAATATACTGTCTGTGCATTAGACAGCCTTATTGTTTGGGTGTTCCTGCAGCTAAGAAACCCTCACCACTGTCTCCTAAACAAAGGCCTTGTGGAGGGAAGGTTTTGGGCTTCTCTGAAATTTGGGTGCAGCTCAGCAGCAGACACCACCTGGGTCAGTCTGACATGCCTGCCCTGGGGTGCAGGTGACCACGACAGGCAAGGAGATGAAGGAGAGACTTTGGCTCTTCTCCTTCATTGGCTCCCCTGCTGTGGGCTCTTTCCCCTGCAGCACATCTAAGCATGGGTATAATGTGATGATAATGATGAAAACACTGAAAAATCATGCTGCTTTCCTAGGATGAAAAGGTTCAAACACAAGCTGTCCTTTTCTCAGGAGATTACCCAGTCTAACTCTTCAAGTGGCCATGGTGGTCTTTCATTATCCCTTGAGGTGGTGGTGAGCTTTCCTATTACTGGGAAAGTCATGAGAGCCCGAGGAGTGCAAAAAGCACTCTGGTGATAATGCTGACATGAAAACTTCTCTCTTTGTCAACACAGGTGTTTTGGGGGGAACTCAAGGATTCTTCTCAAGGATTTTTCTTCTTACTAAAGGGCCCTACAAAAATGCTGTGGGAGTGAAAGAGAGGAACTATTTTGTCAGCATGCTTTTATCTAAAAGCACTGTCTGGACACCACTTTCCATATCCTTCTGAATCATCTGCAATCCATAGTGTAGGAATTACTAATTTGCTTTTTGTTGTCTTAATGTAGTTTTTCTCAAATTAAGTGCTTATTAGACTGGAGTAAAAAGACTAGAAATGTGTGAATTAATGCTTTCTAAATTCTTTCACTGGACAGGAAAAATGAAAGCACAGTTGCCTTCACAATGAATGCAAAGTGTTGGTTTGATGTCTCTTTAAAAATAATTTAGTCAAACTCAGCGTCAGAGTTTTCTTTGGAAAACAAATTTTCCAAACCGTTTCCCAGATATAATCAGCATTCCCCAATCTTTTCCAAACTGTTAGACTTGACATTGCATTTTTTTATGAACAAGAAGTTAAAAAAATTGCTGGTATCTAAAAGTGATGTAACACTTCAATAATTTCTAAGACCAAAACTATTAAACAGTTTTGTGCTATTAAATATGTACTCCGATGCAATTAAGTTCTTTCAATTTTCCCATGAAATTTAGCCGCTTTAAAGTGTATTCTCAGAAAATACTAACTTGTTCAAGCCACATAAATTGCTCCAGAGTGTAACAGCCTCTGCATTACCCTCACTTTCATGTAATTTTTGGGGGATTTTTAAAAAATACAACTAAAAAAAATCAAGAGAAAGAACTGGGATTAGGTAGTTCAATAAGGAGAATCTCAATTAGAGTATAAGATAAATGGGAAAAAAAGAAGAATTGTAGTAAGGGAATAAAGAGCCTTTCATAAGAAAGAAAAGTAGAGATGACAATATTGCTTAAGGTTTGAAGAGAAGGTGTATGCAAGGTGAAGTACTACAGATACATGCAGTCGAGTATGGTTTAGAGGTCAGTTTATCATCTTTATATAGTCAAGTATGGTTTAGAGATCAGTTCAGCATCTCTTCTTAAAAAATAAAGACATGAAGGTATTTTAAAATATTAATTTGATCATTACTTTCACAGTGCATATGTACAGGAAACACTAATATGGATTTCAGTTTGGTAGAGAACTCTAAGAATAGAATTAACAGACAGAATTAGTAAAATCCAAAATCAAATCAGGTACTTACCTAATAAAAGTAAGGTTTCCAGAGAGCTGAAATAATCTATCTGTGTGCGAGGGGTCTGCATCCTCTCTCTTCGCTGTGTTCACAACTGAGCGCTCCTCAGCCTGGTAGGAACTGCTGAGCGTGCCTCCTTCCTTGCTCTCACCAACACCTGGTGTTGACAGCTGTCGGGAAAGGGGAGTGGACTTGGTACACTGTTCTTCTGATTTGCAGTGGCAATTCCTGCAGTGCCATCGCTGAAGTCAGAAAACACCCAAGTATCTGTTGTGTAGAGAGAAAGAAAGAGAGCAAGGAGGAAAGAAAGAGAGAAAAGAGGAAAGAGAGGAAACAAGGAAAAGAGAGATTAAAATAGAAGAAGAGAAAGAGAGAAATAGAGAAAGGGGAAGAAAGAGACAAAAAGAGCGAAAAGGAGGAAGAAAGAAAGAAGGAAAGAAAGAAAAGAAGGAAGGAAGGAAGAAAAAGAAATAAAGAATGAAGGAGAGAGAAAAGGAGAAAGAGAGAAAAAGAACCTGAAGGTACATCCCTGCTATGGAAGCTTGGTCAGGTGCTCAGTTGATGTACGCCAGCAGAGCTTCTTCCCTGTCTTATGTGGGCCTACTCCAGCTGACACCAACTTGGATCTTACCTATGATGTTTACACTTCCTAATCGAGTCAACGTTTAATGCTGCAGGGAAGGAGGAATGGTAAACGTGGCTTTCAGTTCCTTTGGAGGAACTGGGAGTCCTGTAAAGCTACATCTCACCTTGGGACATAACACTTGCGCCACCCTTGTCATGATGTGGGGTGAGACACAGGAGGAGTTGTGCTCCTTTCAGCCTGGTGAGAGCTGAGACTGAAGGATGCCTTTTAGGAGCTACTAATTAATATAGTTAGCTAACTAATATGCACTGTTGCTGGTTTTCAGAGAAAAAAGTTTGGGCTTTGTCACCAACAGAATGAGCTGGTTTTCCTAGTCTGAAGCCCAGCAGCAAATGAAAACATATGCAATGTGGGCACTTAGGTGACCAGAGCCCCAAAATAAAATAGGAGCTGCTTCACCTGTGACCTAGGCTATGGAGGGGTGATCCTGCTAGCCCCTGGCAGTGGTGCTGGTGAAGTCTCTGGACACACTAACTTTGCTAAATGAAACTCCTCAGCTACTTTCACTACAATTACCTGTATTCAACATTACTGTAGGATTTTTGTCCTATCTGCTGGATTCTTAAAATAATGAATAGTGTCTTGGCTTCAGTGCCAGTGGGTTATTTAAAGGAGTGTGCACCATAATTTGAGATTCATTTGTGGTTGAACAGGCAAGGGCAAAAATACTGTTCATCATATCAGATTACAATTTTCTTTAAAAACAGATTAGGTTTTCATGACCCACAGCATTAATTTTAATTAAAGTTCCTTATTAAAAAGATCTCTCTTTGGTTATGGGTGGATGTGTTCAGCTGAATTTGAGGATACATTATCAACATGCTGTGAGAGAATAGGTAATTTAGTTAAAAATCTCAAAATATGATATTTGCTTGCATCTGAGATAAAGAAGTAATTTTTCTATTTTAGTAGAAGAATGTACCCATCAGAATAAGGTATCCTATCACCATTAGGGCAGTTCCTCACTTTGAACTATTCTTTTACGAATCATTGGAATTTTCCTTCTGCAGTTAAGAAAGTTTATTTAGAACTCCTGCTCCTTTGGGTAGGAACTATATCTCCTTAGGGCCTGGTATAATTTAATGTGAACATGTCTTCCTTTTTTTTTTCTGGTGTATAAAACAGAAATGCCTGTCAGCCTTTGAAAACAACAGTCTTTGCAGCTATGCTGTCATGGCACACTGGTTTCATTTAATATTTTATCCAGTCCTTTTCGTACACATTGCAGCTCCTTTATTTGTTACTCACTGAGGCTCATAGTGCTTATATTAACAGCACGTTAAATTCCTGTCCAGCTATGGTTTCAAAGTGCAAAGAGTGGCTCTCAGTGCAAACCTAGGCCCTGATGATCCCCAGCCCCAAGCAGGTGATCTGTGGAGTTCTTCTTTTGGTCTTTCCATGGGGATTCTGACTGCCCAAATCCTCTCCAAAAACAGGGGGTCCCTAACATAGGGAACATTTGCCTTCAAAATTATGCTGTATAATTTAAATTTAGTCATATAATCTGAAGACCCTTTCTATTCATTTTTAAAAGTTATATACAGCAGTTGAAGGTGGTGATAAATTCAATTAACTAGGCTGCTATAAACCTTATTTAAATCAAATTAAGTGCATTTCTGCAGCAGTTAGCATCTATTTCATTAACTGTGATTAAAAACTGCTTGGGAGTTAAATTGGTGTGACTTTGAATATAGATAAAGCCAAGGGAAGACAGAACTGTCAGCTGAGCCTGAACCAGATTGGAAAGTTTGGAGTTCTTGTTTGTAACCAGAACACCAGAGCTTTGTTTCTTTTAATTAAAACTGGGATCCTGCAGAATGTAATGGATGTTGTTTAGAAAAGCTGCCCCCTTGTTTCTGATAATTGGATTTTTCTAGCCCAGATTAATATCCTACTATGCCATTTCACTGGGTCCAAGAGGAATCCTCCAAATAATTAAAAAACGAGTGCTGAAGACTATAACCACCTCATTAAGATAAACTTACAACAACAT
Organism: Corvus kubaryi; assembly: GCF_017639235.1. Lineage (NCBI taxonomy): Eukaryota > Metazoa > Chordata > Aves > Passeriformes > Corvidae > Corvus > Corvus kubaryi. The sequence continues at coordinate 201,037 of NW_024581051.1, forward strand.
CTTGGGTTCAAATAAGGAGTTCCTTTCTTTTTTTCTGGAAAGAGGCCACAGTTTGTTTAGCTTGGCAGCAGCAAGAAACTGATTTTTACATATGCAGAAAAGCTCTTTGAGCCATTACTGCTGAATCATTGTCTCTCAAGTAACATGAAATTGGACTAGTACACTTCTACAGGGGTCTGCAGAAACTAATTTTGAGATGGCTATGGCAAACAAGTAATGAAAAACAGAATATAAGTGAAAGTGTCAATATTTTGAGAGAACTTCTGGCATGTAGTCTCACACCAAATAGACTGATAAACACACCTGCCAATACTTAATGCTAGAAATAATATCTACTCTGTTTATTCATCAAAATAATGTTGTTTATGCTCAATATATTATGTAGCAATATATGTAGTAACGCTTATTAAGATGATGGCTTGCTATATCAGCTGATATTCTGATATTATAATGGCAGATATAATTCACATGCCATTTTTTGTTAGTCTGCATTTTTTCCTAGAAAAAGATACAGAAAATTTCAGATACGGTTTAGCCCTAAAAAATATACAACCTAGGAAAGCTTGCTAGACAATCTAGGAAAAAGTTGTTGGAAAAACTTCAATAGAAAAGTACTTGCAGACACTGGAGGAGAATGGGAGGGGTAAAAAGGTCTGTGTGAATATTTAAAAAATAAATTTAAATTACAAGAGCTGTATCAATGAACACAGTCAGGGGGTCATCTGCATTTGGTGGCCAAGAAGGCCAGCGGTATTTCTGGGGTGCATTAGGAAGATCATTGGCAGCAGATCAAGGGAGGTGATCCTGCCCCTCTGCTCAGCCCTGGTGAGGCACATCTGGAGTGCTGTGTCCAGCTCTGG
>NW_024581051.1:201996-246943 GCF_017639235.1 Corvus kubaryi
GCTCAGTGGTGCCCAGCAATAGGACAGGAGGCAATGGGCAGAAACTGGTGCACAGGAAGTTCCACCTGGATGTAAGAAAGAACTTCTTTACTGTGCAGTTGACTGAGCACTGGAACAATTGACCAGACAGGTTGTGGAGTCTCCCTGGCTGGAGATATTCCAGAACTGTCCAGATGAAATCTTGTGCCATGTGCTCTGGGGTGGCCCTGTTAGAGCAGGGAGGCTGGACGAGATGAGCCACTGTGGTCCCTTCTAACCCGACCCATTCTTAAAGCTGTGTGTGCTTGTGTTTATCACATAGGTGAATCACTGAGGCTCTGCTTGAAATGGGTACAAACCTAAGTTTAAATCCGAGAGCAGACTGAGAGTTCAAACCTGTTGAAATCTTAGTAGTCTCACAGGGGCTTCCCTTGCTTTGTGAGAGCTGGTTTTCAACTGACACTTGTGCAGTGCATAGCTTTACTGAGAAATTCTTCCCAGTGAAAAGTTCACATCAAAAGTTGTTAAGTCCCATAATACCACATTTACAGAGGTGAATTGTTAGTGTGTACTTATAGAAATATATTATTTTAAAGCAATATTTTAAAAAGTTCTTATTTCTGGCTCCAATCATCAGCAGTACCTTGTTTGCTACATAGGTCGACTGTCTAGACTACTGTAAGGTTTTGACGTGGTCATCCACGACATCCTTCTCTCTAAATGGGAGAGAGATGGGTTTGATTGGTGGACTGGTTCGGTGGATGAGGAATTTATTGGATTGTTGCATTCCAGGGCAATGATCGATTGCTCAGTGTCCTGAAGGAGATTGGTGACAAAGTGGTGTTCTTCAGGGGTCCGTACTGGGACCAGCATTGTTTAATATCTTCATCAATGACATAAACAATGGGATCAAGTGCACCCTCAGCAAGTTTGCAGATGACACCAGGCTGAGTGGTGTGATTGACACTCCTGAAGAATGAGATGCCAGCCAGAGGAATATGGACAAGGTTGAAAAGTGACATAAGCTGTATCCAGACCATTCTGTTTGGCATATTCTTTGGATGTTCCCTTCACAAATGGGTTTATCCTTTCAGAAACCATTCATATTTTGGAAATCACAACCTGCTGTGGGAATTACTTCTTCATTTAACAGGTAAAATGTCCCTCTTCCTGATACTGATGTAATTCCCACCTGCCTTGAGCTCACCTGCAGAGATCCTGGGTCTCAGTGCTCAGGATTTCTCCACTTTCTTCCAAGCAGTGTTCAGACTAAAGCACTCACTGTGCACCGTGCTCCTCTGCATGCCAGACTTCCACATGCTGACAAATACCTGCCAGCAGCTATGGGTTTTGTCCTGGGAAATTCCAGGTAAACATGATCCCTCAGCCTCTTGCAAGTAACAGCTGCTACTTTTGCTCAAAGGGAATTCCCACTGACTTTGATCTGTAGGGGAGGACATCACCCCTGGTTTGTTTCACTACAGTGTGGTAATACAGCTAAAATGTTTGTCAAGGACATGTGAGAGCAGTAACTTCACAAGCAGCAGGTCTGACTTTTCCACTGCTTACCTTGGTCATACACGCTTTACTCTTAACAAAGTTCTTCGCTATGGACTCCAGTGAGAGCACAACTGGAGTGTGAGCCAAAATACTGCAAGTTAGGATAGGACAGATATCAGCTATTTCTCTGGTATGACCTGTGGAAATCTGCAAGAATGTTGGATTTTGGCCTTTCTACCTTCTAAATTTGCTGTCTTTAGTGTGACGAAAAGCACTGAAGCTTTTAGGGGGTCTGCTTTTCATTGCACAATGAAGAAATAATATTTGTTAAAACAAAAGAATTATTAGCTGTGCTTACTTTAGGCATGGTACACTGGCCAACCTTCTGTGCTTATTTTAGGCACTAGAGAAATGTGTAGTAAGACTGGTCAACCAAGGGAGCTTAACAAACATATCCTGAAAAGTGGGTGAGATGAGAGGAGCTGCATGGGCAGGAAAAGCAAAAGGAGGATAACAATTACAGCATGAGGCCTGAAATTCCTAGTTAGTCATATGACACAGCTGCAGTCACCATTTATACTCCCTCTTCCAGACTTTAAGCATCAAAGTTTTGATATTTCATGTCATTCTGGCCTAAGTAAGGCATAAAGATCCATTAAGATCATTGTATTCCCCACAGCTAGTGTGTGTGTCCAACAGGCAGTCACTTAGACAAGGTAGCATCCTGCCTTCTGAGCACCAGGGAAAGATCCTGGGGATTGTGTAAGAGCATTTTATCTGTGCAAACATCTGATAATATTACTTAACATTGAAAAATACCTCCTCTAATACTAGGTCTATTGAGAAAGCCCCAAAATATTCCAGGTGCTTTTAGGAGAAGACACACAGCCAGTGCAGAAAAGTGGGCTTTCGAGTGTATACTCTAATTCACAAGTACTTGTCAGAGGTGCTTTCCTGTGGGAATACTTCTGTAGAGCCGTGCTCTCAGATGCGAGAAGAGCTGCTGAGTGCAAGTGAACATTTTGAGCTACTCCAATGCTGCACTGTTTATTCTCATTTTATGGATAGACCCTGCCATGCTGCTGTCCTTGGCCTTGGAGAGCTTCAGGGGAGGTTTTACCTCATATTCAGTGGCCAAGGCCACTAACCAGGGCCAGACATATCTAGCTGTGAGCCATGTCCCAGCCCCAAGCTTGCTGTGTGACTATTAGCCAGTCACTGTTTTGCTGAGTCTTGTTTCTGTCTCTGCTCAGATGGAGACAGCAGTATTTCTGTACCTCGCAGTGGGAACACCCTTTATTCTCTCAGCATGTTCTCTTTGTCGTCTTAGAAATTCTGTCAGGACAAAACCTACGGATTCTTATACATTTCCCTGCTCTGGTTGACTGGAGCAGTAGCAGCAGGTCCAGGCATGCTGCTGGAAGTCTGGCAGCCCTGGAGCTGCAGATGGCTCACCAGCAGGTTGGACACCCTTCCTGTCTACACACCGTGCATCTATTGGGAGCCAATTCTGTGCTGTACAAGACCTACTACACCACGTGGCACAAATTTCTGAAATGCAGAAGCCCACTGCAGGTGTTGGCCAGTTTTTCTGTGCTCTTAGGGCCAGCGTGATGGCTGGGAAGGAGGCAGCCTGTGATGGGGCACTTGAGCTGGGCTGTTGCAGACCGTGGGCTGGATCTGCTGAGAAACTGGTCCCCAGCTGCCACCTGCTTGAGCCTAGAGGAAAGACGCAGCAGAAATCCCGTCCTTATGCCAGGCTTCCTCAGGAGGGGACCTGATGCCATCACTGTGTGCCAAAATCCAAGACAGTAGCTGCAGGCAGATACTAAACACTGTGTCACTGGGCATGTGATGGAAAATCAGCCCTTCTTCAGGTCCCCGAACGGGAACAAGGGTGCTGACTGTAGAACCATGGCCTGAATTGCTGGGCTGGGGGTGCAGTCAAGAAGTCCACAGAGTGAGAAAAATACAACACAGTAGAAGATAACAGCTTATAGTAATCCTGTACGTGAAGTCATAGAAATGTGCTAGTGCTACTAGTGCTACACTAATAGTGCTACTCTGTTGTCTATTTATAAGAAGAGGAGCTCATCAGGAGACTTTTGAAATCATAAAGATGCTACTGCAGCATTAGCTGCAGGAGAAAAACTTCCTTTTCCCTTAAATAAATCAAATACCTTCATGATTTAAATCAAATTCAGATCAAGCACAAGTGCACCACTTACTTCAGAAAGCTGGATTTTTTTTGGCATCATGATGTTATAATAAACTTGTTGCTCATCCTGACCGTGATGCTCATTTTCAACTGACAGTTGCGTAGTTTGCAAAATACACCACAGATCCTCACACTTAAAATAAAGATAATTAGCCACCTTTATCAAAACCTCTTCTAAGCAAGGCTATTTTGCCATGTATGTTTACAATGCCCAGCAAAACGGGATCTCATCATAATTTATGATGCCTGGAGAGTAGTGTGAATTGAAAAGAAGACTGCTCTGACCTAATTTATGCATACCAGGTATGTTTTGTTTTTAAAATAGTGCCTGAGAAAAAAACCCAAGGAAAATGGGAACGAACAAACAACCACCTCCCACAACGAAACAACTCTGCTTTTAGCTATATCTAACAAACCTCTAATGCCACCTGCTGGAGAAACACTGAAAATGAGAACGAAGTCTCCAGCAGACTACTAATAGCATTATCTTCGTTACTAATTTCTTCTAAAATTTATATTACATGATAAAAAAGCTGAAAAGATTTTAAGAAAGCTAGATGAGCAACTCTGAGCATAATCAGGAGGGTGTACTTTTAAATACCCAAATGATAGGACTTTCTTTTCAATTGTACTCCAGACACTGGCTGCTTGTAATCAAGAAATGGTCCTTTTCTCTTTCTTTACTCCTAAATTATCAATCAAAAAATTATCCTAAAGTACATTTGAATTTTTTTAAGTGCAAAGAATAGCTTATTAGCATTACTGACTCCTTAAGGACATCACTTTAGCACTCAGCAATACAGAAAAAAAAGCCTTTATTTTAAGCCAGCCCCATTATAGAACAAGTACATACAACCTCAAATGCAGCACTGGTCCTTCTTAAGAGAAAATAGGAATAGGAAACAGTGGGGCCTATTTTTGAATATCCTTAAAATGTTTTATGCCAGCATGAACCTGCTGATAGCAGGAACAAGATGAGGAACAAGCTGTTCCTCGTGTCCAGGTGGAACTTCTGTGCATCAGTTTCTGCCCATTGCCTCCTGTCCTATTGCTGGGCACCACTGAGCACAGCCTGGCTCCATCCTCTTGGCACCTCCCTTCAGATACTCACAGACATTGATGAGGTCCCCTCTCAGTGTCTCTTCCTGAGGCTGGACAGGCCCAGCTCCCTCAGCCTTTCCTCATAAGAGAGATGCTCCAGTCCCTTAATCATCTTTGTTACCCTCCACTGGAGCTGCTCCAGGAGCTCCACGTCTCTCTTGTCCTGAGGAGCCCAGAGCTGGACACAGCACTCCAGATGTGCCTCACCAGGGCTGAGCACAGGGGCAGGATCACCTCCCTTGACCTGCTGCCAGTGCTCTTCCTAATGCACCCCAGGATTCCATTGGCTTTCTTGGCCACAAGGGCTCACTGCTGGCTCATGGACAGCTTGTTGTCCACCAGGACCCCCAGGTCCTTCTGTACAGAGCTGCTTTCCAGCAGGTCAGCCCCCAGCCTGTGCTGGTGCCCGGGGTTATTCCTACCCAGGTGCAGAACCCTGCATTTCCTTTTGTGGAATTTCAGAAGGTTCCCCCCTGTCCCTCTCTCCAGCCTGTCGAGGTCCTTCTGAAGGGCTGCACAGCCTCTGGGGCATTGGCCACTCCTCCCAGCTTTGTGTCATCAGTGAACTTGCTGAGGAGGCATCTGCTCCTTCATCCAGGTCATTGATGAACAAGTTAAGCAATACTGGCCCCAGTATTGAACCTTGGGGGACACCACTGGTGACAGGCCTCCACTAGACCCTGTGCCACCAATCACAACTGTTTGGGATCTGCCACTGAGCCAGTTCTCAATCCATTTCATCATCTACTCATCTAGTCCACACTTGCTGAGTTTGCCTATGAGCGTATTGTGAGAGAGAGTGTCAAATGGAGAATCCAGGCAAATTAAAATTCTTCTTGGCAAAGTCTTAGAAAATCATTGCACCATATTCAAAAGCATCTTGTTTGCTCATCATTCACTGGTAACAGAACTTAAGCTGCAGAGAAGGCTGTTAAGTCAACCTAAAAACTGCCAAGGCTTGTAAAACATGGGAAATGCAAATCCTAAAGCCAAGGGGTTGTTTCTCTGTGTTTTGCCTACATCTCTTGCATGCTACTCACCCTACAAATCTGTACAAACACTACTGCTCTACAGAAAAGAGAAAACCAACTGGAAAGTCATTTGTATGGACAGAGTACTGCTAAACAGGGACACAGTATTCAAAACAATACAAGTAGAAATTGTTAACTAGATAGATTTATCTCAGAGTAAAGTCTCTTTAAAGTAGGGGCTTGTTTTCATTTTGAGATACAGCCTAGAAATACAGTGTAAAACTATAATTATACAATAGTAAGATGCACCTCTGGCTGCAGCAGTAGCTTTTTTTAAACAGATGTATAATGTGTCACAAAATATCAGGACAAAAATAACAAATATATCAAAGTAACTTAGACATCAAGTTGTTACACACTTTTAAAGTACTTTCAGATGAGAGGGATGGAAGCAGGAAAGTATTTTTACCCAGTTACATTTACTGAAAGGAAAATAAACAAGCTGTTTGTGTCATTTATGCATTTTCTTCCTGAAAGGAAAAAAGAACTCAGAACATTCAGGACCCTTCTCATTTAAATGTCTGAAACAAAAAACAATGGAAGGCATCAACAGTTCGGAAAACAAAGGCTGACAGTCCATCCACTGCAGACTTCCTGATAAATCCTAGCCCCAGTGCAATTTAACAGGCCACATCATTAACAGCAAAGGCCACTCCAACAGCAGCACAAATTGAAACTGTTAAACCTGACTTTATCAAACACACAAACCTACAACACATCAGTGTACAGATGAAAACAGCACAGTAACTTTGAGGATACTCATTGGCCTAATTCATGAGAATAATAAAAGAGAAAAACTTACTGACATTCTTAATACTCACATAGCAGAAGAACTAATAAAACAGATATTTGAGTAGTTGATGTGTTTTGACATGTAATGGTTTCAGTTCCAGTTGGACCTTTCTGTTACACTGGTCACTGCCTCAGGAAATGGGTCTTTCCACATCTGCCTGAATGCAGCACCATTGAGCAGACTCAGCAACAATACAAGCAAATAAAAATTTGCTCATCTGATGCTCACTAGGATGGATTTTGACTGGAAACATAACAAATTGAATGCTTTCCACTTCATCTTCATGCCTTCCTTCTTCATTTCTGGGGGAAAAAGAGCACCATAACTATTCTAAGTGACTCCCTAAAATCACTGAAAAGTAGAAAAAAACTTCTTAACTCCTTGATCTAAAGCATAGATCTTAGATCACCACAGTCGTATCAACTCAGATACAACTTTGTACCTCACTGATCCTGTACTTTATTGCATGAACTGGAGTCACTGTCCCTGGAGGTGTTTAAAGGAAAGGCTGGATGTGGCACTCGGTGCCATGGTCTGGTTGACATGGTGGTGTTCGGTCACAGGTTGAACCTGATGATCTCAGAGATCTTTTCCAACCTGAGTCTGCAGTTCTGTGATTTCTGCAATACTGATGGTGTAGCAACAGAAACATTTCCAGGGCAAAATATAAAACAGCATTTAACAAAAATGTGCATTCATGGATTAAACACTTTGAATAAAATGTGTGTTAAAATGAAGTTAACATTTCTGGTTTCTTCCATGTTGCCTAGTAATCTTATTCCCAAAATATAAATAAGTAGGATTTATGTGATGAAGTTGTTCGTGAATATATTTGACAGAAAAATTACGATGGCCAGTGACAGACTAAACAGACACTGGGAAACTCCTGAAATGATGAGTAGTGTTTTGTCTTCTTCCCAACACACATTTCTTAAGTCACATAATCATCAACACTGATTTTAAAACTTGAAAAAAAGTATCTTAGATCTGGTATTTGAAACTTGTCTTATAAACCTTAATATCTGTAAGTGACCAATATATTTTGTTTGGAGGCTTTTATTCTATTTTGTTTTTTCACCACAACTTTTTTTTTTTCTTTTTTTAATGAAATTTTGCCTAGTCTGTGTGATATGAATGTAAGTTTCTTTGGAGAAAAGACCATTTAAAACATGCACGTGCTTGCAGCATACAGCTGCTGTGAGGTAGTTAAAATGACCTTGCAACAAAAGATGGCTTTCTTCCTGTGATTTTTATTGTGGTCCTCTGCCAACTTCATCCCAAATGCTAGATAGTGTGATTCAGAAAGACATGGAAATGCAGCTGACAAAACAGATGATGAAGATCAATTAGCTAAGGGAAGAGAAGTGGGAAGGCAGAAGTCACTTGCAGATGATCTTACAGAAATGAGCATGCAAATCTTACTTAAACTTGTGAAGGTCCACTGATGTAAATGGCAACATTTTTCCTATGTTATACCAAACCCTATGAGATATTATCATCTGGTCTTCGGTGAAGTATTGACTTGAGGAACATGGCTTGCTCTTTTGAAGAACTGCAATTTCATATATTAGCACCATAGTTTAATTTTGTATTTTTTAAGTACATTTTTTTCCTGGCATTTGAGGGCTGTTCAGCAGAAGGCTCTCATGCAACCTTTTTTCCAGTAGATGAAATAAAAGGTCAAAATGTGCTATATGGAGCAGGCAACATGATTCTCTGGTCTAGGTCCCTTGCAACACAGGCAAAAAGTTGCAGTTTTAGCTTTAGGCACAGCTGACATCACCTCTGCATTGTTGTGTCTCTTGTATGTGCACAGTGTGATCTAGAAAGCAGGGTATAATGGAGACAATCCCGCTGCAAGGCTGATGGCAAAGCTGCGCACAAAAGAACAGTATATGCTACGTACAGCAGCGATACATTGCCTTTCTCTTTGTCATACTTCTCAACGTGTTCAAACGATTTCCAGATGCTGAGTTTTGTTAGTGTAGAATTAAGGTAGGATTTTGAATTGTTTTCTAAAAGCCTCACAATAAATAATGTGGCACGTTTTAGAGCAGAAGTCGAAAAACAAATCACTACATTTGTGAAGAGGAGAAATTGCTGCGATGGGCCAGACTACTTCAGTTTAGTTCAAGGGCATAACACTGGTGTTGTCATGTAAGAGAAGCTTCAGAGGAAAAGACAAACTGAACTGGTTGCGGTTAGCTGGGACTCAGCAAGTTGTCTGCTGTTTCTATTTCAGGAAATATGAAAATCTTAAGCTTCAGGGAGCAGGAAAACCTTAACCTTAATCCAAACATCTTACCTCTTTGCATTAATTTAGTACTCTAATGAAAGGTGCTTATTTCCTGTATAAAACACTCAAGTCACTTTCTAAGATCTCTAACTCTTTACTGAAGATTTTCACGTGTGTAAGAAAACGCCCTCATTTCTGAGGCTGTCACTGTCCAGCTTAATGCCTTACATACACAAAGCTTTCACCACAAGAAGAAAAAGGCTGTGCTGTGCAGGTGTGTGAAGCTTCAGACAGCTTGCTGGCATGGCCAAGTGCCCACAATACAGGCTGAGCCCTCCTTTACTCAGTTTAATGTCCTACTCTCATCTGCAGTGACTTTAAGTACCTTTCTACCTCTTTCCATCTATCTCCACAGTCCAGAAGATGGACTATTTGTCCTATTACCCAACAGAAAACTGTAAGGGAGCAGCTTTTCTGCAGCCAAGAAAGACACAAGGTGAGCAACCTCCCACTCTCCCCTCTCCTAAGTCACATACAGGTCGATGTAACAATGGCTCAGATATGGCTTGGTGCACTCCTAACCTGCCAGAATGGGTCCCCTGGACTTCAGATTTCTGTTTTTACTAATCTTCTCTGCTTTGCAGTCTGTTCTTATGCTGTTGCAGCAGCCAATGACATGATGTCAGGACACGTAGGCTTATCTGAGCTGGCATTCATCTTGGCGAGTCAGGTTCAACTACCACTGAACTGCAGCTGGCAATTCAACATACAGAGTCTGGCCTTGAATCTTCATAAATACATAATTATGTTCCAGCCTCTGTTTGAAATTACAGAAACGACACCAAGTCACCACATCTAAACATGAGGCCATGGATTTCAAATCCTAATTCTGTGCTGTTTTAAAAAACAAACAGAACTCTTGCCCTTTGTTATAAACCAGGTCTCAAACACATTTATCCACAGCAACAGAGTATTCAAACGTGTTTTATAAACAAAATACTTTTATTAGACTAGTACATGGGTTATTATAAATCAAGAATTAAAATACAGTTGGTATGAAACTACTGTTTCAGTTCATTTCACTAAAGTCGAAGTTACTGTAGATTAACCTCAGGAGGTAATATTTATCCAGAAAAAAAAAGGTTTTTAAAAATATAGATGGAATTTCTTTTTCCTCTTTTTATTTAGCATGTTTTGGCAATATAGCTTAAACTAGATAACTTAGCTAACAGAACATAACACCAAGCAAAACCGGAACTTAACGGGAACTGTTAATAGACTGTTTTATTGATTTGTTCCTGCTTCTGAAGTGAAAATTATCCCATCACTACATTTATGTTTCCAATTTACAAGATGTAATTATTTTTCATTACTCTTTCTGCAAGAACTCCATCCAAGAAAAACATCTTGAGTATTCAGAGATACTCAAGATACCTCATCCATCTTATTGGGTAACTGCTTCTAAGAAGGGCCCGAGATAAAGAAAAGTCTTCTATCGTTTCTTCTTGTTTTATAGAAGCATCATATCAGTGTTTCCCTATCTGGACACCAGTAGCCACATCCAGCCTGGTAGAGTACTCAGAAAAGGAAAAATATACTTGGGTGTGGCCTCTACAGACCACACTGTCACCTGAGTGTGCAGTTACTGTGGTTTTTCATGGAGTCAGAGATGAAAAGAAATGGCTGGGGACATGCAAAACAAAGAGCAGTCTCTTCTAAAACAAGAGACCCTTTCTACAATAAGCAGGCTCAGCATGCCACTTCAGAATGCTGCAGCAGCAAGAGAATATGAGCCTCAACTTAGATTAAAAAATGGTAACCTGGTCTAATATATATATATATATATATATGTATATATATGTATGTATGTATATGTATCTCCTTCAAGCCCACAGAGAAACTTGCAAATTATTACTATTTGTTATTTTAAATATCAGCTGTATCAGAAACCTCATTCTAACCTAATTTCTGCCACCCTGCTGCTGTGTAAACAAGGCAGAGACAGTTACCCTGCAGCTCCTTTGGGACGCTGTTGTAAGCAAAGTTGTTGCTTTTGTATCAGATGGTATGGTTGGATTACTTCAGGGATCCCTCTAACCTCTGGATACATTTCTATTTTTACACAGTATCCCTGACAGGTTCAATGATCTTGATTATTCTCCTCTCAATCATCAGTTATAAGAACTGTTACTAGCAATGCCTTGCTCATCAGCTAAACCAGTGACTGTTTTCATGCTCTTCAAATGCAAATCAAAATCTTACCTTAGGCCTCTTCCTTCAGAGGGTGTGACAAGTCAGCCCCACTGGCTCATGTTACTATACTACTGTAATTGGACTGTTTTCAGTACACACCCATTTCCTCAAAGGAATAGGTGGGATCTGTCTCTGTACTCTTCCTTGACCTGTACCTTGGCTAGGTAAGACAAGGAACGTGGACTGCTTTACCTTTTCTAATGGACAATTGGGTGAAAGGGGTCCCAAATTTAATGAGTATTTTTTTTCTTTTTTTTCCCCCCCTCAATGTAGGAGCAACATATTTTGATCCAACCTAAATTCCTTGTCAAATAATTTAACCCAGACCAGTAATAGCCTTCTCTAAACCAACTCTGTCATCCTATGCAAGACTTAACTGCATTAACTTAGGTTGCTTTGTTTAATTCAACATAAATGTTTCTCTGATGTAGAATTTCGTCTACACACCCTACATTTCATGGTAGGTTTCTGTACTTTTTATTGCTGCTCACATGCCAGACACTCTTCTGCCAGTAGTCTAATATCCCTGTTCTCAAAAGATCTGTCATGGAATTGTTCTAAAAGATAAAATTTGATTTTTCATATATGGTCTGATCCTCATCCCAGTGTATATATAGCAAATAGGGTTGAAAACCACAGACTTTCCAACAACTGTTTACATCTCCATTTAATATGAGAACACTTCCCCATTATATAGTAAGAATATGAGGCACAGGAAAAATAAATTAATATAATGACCTGGGAATGAGAAAACTTACTGTTTTAGAGAGTCATCTCCTACATGTAGTGGAAATATCACATATACCTTATAAAGTTGTATACCGTACTGTAATACATATGACATAATTTTCCAGTTTCCTGGAAGAGAGGCATGAAAGCCATTTACGGACAACTACCTTGTATTTTCTCCAAAATAAATCACATGAATTACACGTGGAAATTGGAGTAAGGAGGGATTATACAGAAGTGCCATTAAAAGTCAAAAAAGGCACTGATGCTACAGTTGAATCTGAGTAGTCATACACCTGAGTAAGACCAAGAACAGTTTCTCCAAAGTCTCATCAAAATTCACTAATAAAATCAGACTGAACAATGATATTAGCTTTTGAAGAGCTTGACAGTACCGTAACACCATTGAAAATATCCCTCTTTTATCCATTTCAACAAAAATCATAATCTGAATTACATGTATACTGCATATCTGCATAAGCACCAAGATAATATAAAGTAAAAGCTTATCCATCAAGTCCCTCTGATAAATGGTCCCCGATAAAAAAAGGAAATTTTTGATGTACATATAAGTACTTCTGGCAAGAGATACATAAAAGAAAAGTCACTGCAAAGTCTGAAAAAAATTCTAAAACTTGTAAAAAAGATCAAAGGTGGAGCATTTCTAATAGTCTGAGAAATAATGAAATTCACTCCAGTTCCTAAGATAATCTGCAGATCAATTGTGAAGATTTATCAGATTGTACCACACTCCCACCTTCTCTTACACACTGCACACAAGGTCAGAACGGAAGCTTCTGCTAAGCTTACAAGTCAGCAAAGCATGTGAAAGCTCAGAACATTCAAATTTTCTTTTCCACTATAAAAACAAGAGACTGGCAACTTAGATCAGAGACAGATAGACTTTTGCTACAGTCCATCAAAGTAATTTCCAGAGAGGCAGTTGTTTTAAATTAACTGCACTTGCATCATTTAAATTAATACAATTCTCTATTTCTATCCTGTTTTCACTGACAGCTGTGCTCTTACTTATCCCTCTGCTGTTTAAAAGAGATCATAGATGAGTTCAAACTCCTAGGGCCAGATTTTTTAAAAGAGCGTGTGCCACCTAACAGCTCAGCAGGTCTCTGTAAGCTGGAACCATCATCAGTGTGCTTCATTGCTACTAGCCATTTGGTCAGTTCCTAGCTTAGCATTAATGCTGTGCTCCATCTTCTGTAAAACTGCTGGAAGATCCAGTACAGAAGAAATAATATAATGAGGTACGGGGGCGGTATCTACTGGGACGGTCATTGCTTTGTTTAACCAGACCGTTGCTTTCAAGCCAGCATTCAGGCCTCCTTGAATATCTGTATCTAGAGAGTCACCGACCATCACACACTCTGCGGGCTGCACCCCCAGGAGATCGCAACAGTAATGAAATATGGATGGCGCCGGTTTCTCCTCTTTCTGCTCTCCCCCCACAACGACGGCATCGAAGTAGGGCTGGCAGGCGCACGCCTCGATCTTCTCCCTCTGCGTCTGCCTGTCGCCGTTGGTGAGGAGCAGCAGGCGGAGGCCTTTCCGCAGCTCGGTGAGCATGGCCCGCGTGTCCTCGGCCAGCGTCAGGTGCTGCAGCCGCGTCGTCTTCCACAGGTAATAGCACTCGGCCGCCAGGTCGCGGTTCGCCTCCCCCCCGATGGTCTCCTGGATCGCCTCCTCCCAGTGCGAAATCCGCAGGTCGGTGATGCACATCTTGGCGGGATCGTGGCACTCCTTGAGGAGCTTGGCCTGAACCTTATCGCAGATGGAGCAGGCCTCTTCCTCCCCGTAGTGGTGCTTGGACTGCAGGGCGCTTATCACCTGCATGGGACGCGGGGGCGCGCGTCAGGGCGCTGCGGGGCCGCGCGGCGCGCTCCCGGGAGCGGCCCCCGGCCGCGTGTCAGCAGGGGAGGGAGCGGGAGGGAGCGCGACACGCGCGGAACCGCAGCCGCCGGGCCGGGAGGCGCGGTGGCCGCAGGGCCCTCGTCGGAAGGGGAAGAAGGGCAGTACCTCCTCGATGGCGCGCCGCCCGGCCGCCGCCGTGTCGATCAGCGTGTTGTCCAGGTCGAAAAACACCGCCTTGACGCCGTGCAGCCCCATGGCGCCGCCTCCCGCGAGAGCCGCCCCGCTCGAACGGCGGAGGGGAGCGCCCCTGACCGCCGGCAGAGCCGCCAGTGCCGGGCACAGCGCGGCGGGGGCGCCCCGGCCCGCTCCGGACCCGCCCCTCCCGCCCGGCCCGCGGGGCGGGGCGTGGGCGGGGAAGGCGCTGCCCGGGGCGCGCTGGGCTGCGGGCGGAGGTCGGCGCTCGCAGGTGCCCCCCTCAGAAAAAGAGGGTTGAAATCGCGCTGCCCCCTGGAATGGGCTGTGAGGAGACTGTGCCCGAATTCCGAGTCCTCTTGCAGGGCTGGGGCAGGGAAGAAAGGCCGCGGGAGCTCCCGTGCCCCGGCTGCCGCTGGCAGCCGCGGTGCCCGGCGCACCCCTGACCGTGCCGGCCGTGGGCGGGGCGCGGAACGCGAGGAGAAAGGGAGCCGTGGCGGGGCGGTGGCTGAGCCCGGGAGGAGGAGCGGCGGTGCGGGAGCCCCGGGCGTGGCGTGGCGGGGGCCGCGCCGCGGGTTTGGGGTGTGTGTTTTGAGTTTTCGCGTTTTGCTTTGGTTTTTTTCCTCCGTGTAGGAATGCTCTCTGGGTGAATCAACGGGACAGCTGGTTGGAAAATACCTGTTGAGATGTTGCCAGGGAACAGCTTTGCCGTGAAAGGATTCCCTTCGCAGCGCTTCCACCCGGAAAGGCCTGCCTGCTTCCGGCTGTTGTCAGCAGCTTGGCTGGCTGTGCCAGCCCCGGGGCCGCGGCTGCTGTCGCTGGGGAAGCCTGTCACCAGCCTTAGGGAACGGCACCAGCCAGGTCTCTGCACGGGGTCGCTGCGTGGTGCCCAAGGATGCCGAAGTCTGTAGGTTTGCACTCCGAAGCATACCGTGCACAGGACCTGGTGAACAGGGACCTGCACGAGGGAGGAGGAGGACACGCATGCAAAAGATTCGGTTCGGCTTGGCTTTCCCGGCTTCCCTGTTACATTCTGGAGCGAGTCCTTTTGCAGTTACCTGCGGGCACAGCAGCCACAGCACGGGCATTGAATCATCCAACAGCAAGTGTTCCTAATAAAGCCAAAGTCAGTAACTCCACTGTAACTCCACTATTTGGGGAACCTGTATAGTGGATTATTTGAAACTCCAAAGGTCAATATTTTCTAGAGCAAATGAATCACAAAGGCATTTGAATGAAGGCCTGAATAGCTTCATAGAACAAGATTTTCAGGTGTATATACCAAAGACTGTTTCAGAATTGGTCATTTTCCCCAAGGTGAAGTTTAACAGGCTCTTGTTCGTTGCTAATGTTTTGATAAACACAAGGTATTTTTTACCAGCCAGCAAGCAAATTTTGTTACCTTGATTAGTGTTTAATACTACTAATGTCGATTAGACATTAATAATTAACTGCAATTCACAAAGCTGGAGGAAACTTTGTTACCAAAAAAACTGTAAGTTCACTCCAGGTCACTTTCTGTTCTAAAAACTGCACCTTTGACAGCAATCTCCTTGTCTGACAGAAGACATTGAGTCACATGCAAGGCCAAAGTAATTGTGCTCAAGAGCTTGGCATAAGGCAAGTAAAACAAGAGAAGATGAGCCTTGAAGGAGAGAGGGGGATTCTGAGAAGAAACAGAGATAGCTAAGGATCCTGTAGTTAAGGCAATAAGAGGAGTTTTAAGAAAATTACCTGAGTAAGGGACAAGCTGAAACGTAAGATACACTGCACATTCTAGAAGTGATAATGTAAGAATGCCAGTTTGGTATCTTTAAATGAGGAATTGCTCTGGATGTCTTTTAAAAAGGAAGAACATCATAGACACTTCCAAAGAAAGCCTGTTGTCCATATATAAAGAAATAATAATTTGTGATTTATTTATTATAGTTTCTCCTTTTTTTTTTTTTTTTTTGCTACAAGATATGTTTAGGCGTTCAGCATTTAGAACTGTCTGATGGTTTTTTCCTGCATCCTTACTGGAGTCTCAATGGGTTCCGTTTTGGTTGTGTTAGCACTATGAGAGAGAGAGCAGGTGAGCTTCCTGGGTGCCCAAGCTGTTTCCTCATACTGAGGAAGACTTAAGGCTTGCTGCTGTTTTCCTTCTGTCTTCTACAGCTGTCTGATTTCTGCTGGAGAGAGACCTTGCAGGGGTGGGAATCAAACCTGGGTGATCAGGAGTAGGTGGCCTGTGTGCACAGTGAAAGTCACCTGCTCCAACCTTTAGATCTAGCACCTGGAAACTAATCTTGGGAGATTTTTCTTTCCTGCTTTCACACAATATATTATTAATTTGGTGGCTGATTTTTTTTCCTATATCTCAGTAAGAGAGATATTATGAAGTGTATTCATGTTCAGTGATACCCGTAACATATTTCAAGCTCAATGTGTTGAGGAATACTTCTCAAACAGGTGGCTTGGCCTGCAATCTGCAGATTAAAATGCAGATGGGCTCCTCGTTGGAGCTCGAGACAAGAGGCCATAAAGTCCCAGACTTTGGGATAACAAAGGACATGAAGACAGGTGACCGCAGCCAGCTGAATGCGCAACTGAGAGTTAGAGCAGAAGCCGGTGACTCCCGACCTTTTGGATAAGGTGACGCCAGTGCGCTGGATGAACACAGAGCGGGGAGGCAGGAGAAGACAAGAAGGAAGAGCGGGACTGACGCCCGGGTGAGACGATGAGGGTATAAAACCGCGGGGGTTCTCGGGCTTGGGGAGTTTGGAGGTATTCGGGTGCGCACTGCTCTCCGCTGACCACGTTGCTGAGCTATAGAGTGTGGTCGCTGTAAGAGCAAAAGGCGTCAGTGAACCAGGGACAAGGCTGGGGGTCAGGTCTTTGCGAAGGTGCTCGCTTGCCTTGGAGCCCTCGTTCCCGTAAGCTCAGGTGCGCTGGGCAGAGCGGAGGCGGCGGAGGCGCCGCTCCGTGTGCCGGGCAGAGCGCGGCTGCCCGCGGCCTCGGGCCGGAGCTGCCCGGCTCCCTGCGCGGCTCTCCCGCCCTCGCCGCCGTTTCTCTTTCGTTTTCACGCAGGCCGCGCGGTGCTGCGGGAAACGAAACTGGGCGGAGTCCGCGCCGGGCCGGGCCGGGCCGGGCCGGGCCGGGCTGGCTGCTGGAGCGCCCGCGGGTCCCGGAGCGTCGGCGGCGGCTCGGAGGTAGCGGCGGGGCGGGGGCGCGGGAGGGAGGGCAGGGGTCCGCGGGCCCGCCGAGATGGGGTGCCCGCAGCCCGGCTGCAGCGGCCTGGCCCGCGGCGCTCGGTGACGGCAGCCTGAGGTCGTCTTTGGTCCGTGTGGCTGCGCCTGAGGTCCCGGTCAAGTTCAAGTGTCGCCGGCTTTCCTCTGAAGGAACAGATCCTAATTCTGGGGAAATGTTACTGATTTTTTTCCTCCCACGGAATTCAGTGAATGATTCAGTCTTTTTCTGTCAAGAAATCTGCTAAGAAATCTTCTCTAATCACTAAATTGTCCATTCTGCTTTCAAAAAACTGTTATTCCAAGCAATGACTTCAAAAACTTTGGCAGACTAATCATTTGAATTATTAATTCGAATTGGTTTCCCATTAACTTTGTTACTGGCACCAATTTTCTATTTTATATCATAGCAGTGATCTACCAGGATTAGGGGCTGTCTTTATTCTATGTCTAGAGCAACAGACAAATCTCTGAATGTTACTTTGCAGCATCTACTGAAGATTGTGTCAAAATGGATTTTGAGTGTATGACCAGGATCAACCATTACTGTCAAGTATATAAACTTACAGTGGTTTATGACACCATCAATATGACGGGCCCAGCTCATGATCCTGAGTAAGTTTACTCTGTGTGTCAATAACTAGCAGAGCTCTTCCTGCAATGAACAAACTGGGTAAAGCTTGCAGTCGCAAATTTTAATCTGCTGAAAGCACATATGTAGTGGGAAAGCTTGTTGAAACCATGAATTGAATGGTAGGTGCAAAGGGAGGACAGCAAGGGATACAGTTTAAGGAGAAAACGTATTTCAAAGGTGATGGCTCTTTTTCAGAAAGTACCAGCAATGCAGCTGTTACTTCCTAGTAACTCTATTGTATGTTATGCATCTCCTCTCAGGAGGTCGATTGGGTTACAGCAAGTATTTCAGTTTATGACTTAAGTGCTACAAATCAAAGTGTTTACAAAGCATTGTTGATTTCTAACCAGAAAGGTTGGGTGTATTAACTCATTGGATACTAACATATTCAATGTGTAGTTTATTTTTTAACATCTCTTACAAGAAAAGAGTCTTTTCCTTAAGAAGTTTTGCTTTCCCTTTTAGAGACAATTACAGGTGATGGAATGTGTTTTACTTTTTAACATTGATATAGTGTATTTCTCCCTTGCCAAAGGATCTATAATATGTCCTTGTGTGATATTTGAAAAATTTTTTGCTAGTTTGCATGAAGACAAGCCTCATGTTAATAATTAATATGTTTTTTTGGATGTGTTGCATTTTGTCAGACAGCACTGTCTATGCAGACTTATTCTTAAATCTGACTACCATCCCAGAATAAATTAATAAATATTATCTGGATCTCAAATGTTAATCAGTTATCTTAATTTTTTCCCCATAAGGCTCATGTAATTAAAAAAAGTAACCCTTATTGCAGCAATGACTACAGCTCTGACACACAGCAACATCTTAATGCTTCAAAAGTGATGGCAAGGGACTGACAGAACTTACATACATTCCAAATTATTTATCCCGTTTATTGTGCTTCTTCTTTGCTTTTCTGTGTGTTCTGCTACATTCACAAATGCAATTCAGCCCATTGTGTGACAGTGGTATCTAGGAAAATCCTGGGTAACTTGGGCTATTTCAAGGATACCGTGTAAAGTGTTTGGCTATAGGGATGTGTGCTATAAACCTCCTTCAGTGCCCTTGTGCTGCTCTTTCCCGATGTTCTGCCTGCTAACAGGATGCATTGACCACAATGTAAGAAGGTTGTGAGAGCCCAGGATGGCTCAGTCCTGAGCTTTCTTGGTCAGGGAACACAGTGAGTGGACAATTAGACCAGTCCTGCCTAAACCTGTCAAGTCTGGGAATTGCTTATTAACTTGGGGTTCATGGTGGATAAGTATGACTCTGCATTTGTGACCACCTCATGTAACACTCCTGCAGGTAACCATCAACTTGGTCATGGAGACTCAGATTGCAGATTTCCTCAGGATGCTTAAATAAAATGGTATCTTTGGATGCAATGTCATAGCTGAATGTGTGTAGTATTC
Source organism: Corvus kubaryi (assembly GCF_017639235.1). Classification (NCBI taxonomy): domain Eukaryota; kingdom Metazoa; phylum Chordata; class Aves; order Passeriformes; family Corvidae; genus Corvus; species Corvus kubaryi. Next base: position 221,171 of record NW_024581051.1, read on the forward strand.
AGAGCTTAGGTATGGGTTGACTGACAAACTCCATCCTGAAAAACAATCTTTCTTACAGGTTTTGTTTTTTCTTTCCTATGTGTAGAGTATATGGCCCACTATGGGTGTGCCTTGTTTGCCCCCTTGAGATTTCTTGTTAAGCCTTGCTTACACAATGAGAGGAACCACTGTTCTGCATCTTCATTGTTTTCCACCCAAACATTTTGCACTACTTTGAAAGCAAACCAGTGGGAGATTTCAAGTCAGAACTACAATTTATCAGGAAAATTAAAATAAAGGCAATAGTACAGAAATACTGGCTTAAACTAACAGAGTCAGAATATGACCTGATCCCCTGCTGGTCAGGGCAGTGGTAGCAGTCTGATTAAATGGTGGCTGCAGTCCTACTGGAGTGATGGATGTGGTTCTGTCAAAGCTGTGATCCTGCAGAAAGATCTGGTCCTTCTCTGGAGGTCCAGTGGTGGTTATTTAGTTCTTGTTCTCTGGGAATCCAGTGGTAGTGCTCCTCTGGTGTTCTAGGCCTCAGATTATATACAGGCAAGAACGTTCAGTTCCTCCCCCTGGGCGGGGCATTTCACAATGGGACGATGTAATTCTGTGAGTCATACTGGGAGACCTTGATGACCTGTTAGCGGAGATGGTCCCCTCAGGGTGGCAGCTCTTTCCCCAGAGGGACTTACCAGGGCTGAGTTATGGAGAAGAAAAAGAACACTGCCCCTTCTATCTTAACAGCCTACAGAGATGGTAATAGAATACATACTTTTGGTTACATCTTCCATTGTAATCCAAGACACATTTCCTTAAAGGGAAGTGGAGAAAGAAGTTGAAATAATGAAAAAAGTGAGTCCCTAAGGTCACTACACTATTTGAGACAAATTTTCCCACAGAGGAGCTCGTGGTGCTGCACCTTGACTGCGTGAATCCATCTTGTTGGCTGTGAGCCTTTACACGCTCTGCCGCAGTGTGAAGCACAGACGTGCCCTGAGGCTCTAACGGTCCCTTTAACATGGTGCAAGTGTGTGCTGCTGCCAAAGGCAGAAATCCAGTAGTTTTCTCCTCTGTTGCCTTTCGTGCAAAGGCAGTATCAGAAACATTAGGGGATTTGGAGCTGCAGGACAAGCCGGATCTGTGTAAGGACTGATTTGTCTGAAAACCATTCATTATTAGGGCACAGTGGTAGGTTGACGCCAGGAGGCAGTGAAACCCCAAGCCAACTACTCACTTCCCCCCGGTGGGACAGGGAGGGAATCACAAAGGTGAAAGGGAGAAAAACTTGTGGATCAAGATAAAGATAGTTTAATAGGTAAAGCATAGCTGGATGTGTGACCAAAGCAAAATAAAGAAGTTGCTTACTCCTTCCCATCAGCAGGCAGATGTTTCCAGGAAAGTGAGGCTTCATGATGCCTAATGTTTACTTGGGAAGGTAAACACTATAGCCCTGGGTGTCTCCTCTTCCTTCTTCATCTCCCAGCTTTTATTGTTGAGAGCACGGCATGGAATATCCCTCTGACCACTTGCCTTGGTTGTGTCTCTTGCCAGCCTCTCACATATCCCCCCTCTGCTTGCTGGAAGGCCAGAGTGGGAAAAAGAAAAAAACTTTGGTGCTGTGCAAACACTGCTCAGCAATAGGTAAAACATCAACCCTGTGTAATCCCAAAGCCACAACATAGCACCATTCTGTCTGCTCTGAAGAAAGTTAACCCCATCCCAGCCAGACCGAGTGCAGTCAGTCCTGAGCTGCATCAGATTCCCATTCTGGTTCATGGAGTTGCCATATGGGAAGCAGGACACGCACAATTGTGGAATGGAGGGACACAGAGGGAAGGGATCAGCAGTTGAGCACAGAAAGGCTCAACTGTGTTTGTTTGTTGGTAATTTTTTTTGGTTTTGGTGGGGCTTTTTGTGACTGCCTTTAAATTCATGTCTCACAACCACTGGATGTGGTTTTTGCACTTACTAAGCAGTGTATGTCACAGGGTATTAAAGGTGAGTGTAATGTCTCATCTAGTTTCATGAAATCAAGGTTAGCTCATCTTTCCTCTGTATAGTGTCAAACTGCTGAGATGTGTCCTGGTGTTAGGGCTTCACAACTTTGCTTGTAACAATGCTGACCTCATCCATTCTCTTGCTTTTAAAAATTAAATTGTTTAGATTTTAAGAAGCAGTTAAGCAGTTAAAAATACTGTTGGAACTAATAAAGTACACGCATTTGTGACTAGAGAGGAAACTTTAAAAAATATTTATACTAAAGAATTACAATAATCATAGGTTTGATATAATAAAAACACATTAATGCTTCAATACCTCCTGGTTATCCTATAGTGCTTTGTAGATAATAAACCCAAAGTTTAATCTGATAACATTATTAAAGTGTATATGTGGGAAAATGTAGCAGTGTTTTAGACAAGTTTCCTTCATTGCAGGTTCACAGTTTTGGTCAAAATAAATGGTGAGGAATATGGTACGGGCAGTGGTAAAAGTAAAAAAGAAGCAAAAGCAATGGCAGCAAAAAAAACGTGGGAAATGATTGAGAAACAGGTGAGTAAATAGGATTAAGTTTTGCGGGTTTTTTAGTAGTAAATGTTGAAGATGACTATCTAAAAGTAGACTTTCAATAAAATGTTGTTCACTTTGAAACAGTTTCTAATTACTTGTCTTCATTCTGTCTTATTCAGCACTTTTCTGCTTTTTGTCGCTGAATTGTTTTCCTTATTGTTCTCCTATAGGGTTGATATCTAATATTGTGAGTGTTTCCTCCTCTGCTGTTATAGGAGGATAAGGAAATGTATTTGCCTTTTTTAAGCTGCCTTGGTATATCCAGAGTGGACAGTGGTCCTTTTATATCTTGGTGACTGTTCAGTAATTCAATGTCTTTAAAACATTTGCAGGGCATTACTCAGTGTGTCTGTTGCCACTTTGCTAATGAAATTGCTTACTTTCGCTTGTTCTCATTAATCTTTTTTTCCTTGTCATTATAGTCTTTACAGTATAGTTGGGTATATACTCTATCCTTCCTTGGTTTAGTCTAGGTTTGTATTTTGCTCCTTAGCTTTCTGCCCAGTGTTCTGCCCTTCTTTGTTTGCCATTCTTTATTTTTCTTTTTGACTCTGAATGCTTCTTAGCACCTTTTGAGTGAAATCTTTCCTTACCTTTTTCTATATGGCTTTTATTGTGTCACTGTCATTACTTTAACACAATTGCTGTGTGTTTGCTGCTGTTACTACTGTTTACTAATCACGAGACAGCTGAAAAGTCCTGCTTTCCCCTCTTGTACACGCACAGGAGCATTTGCAGCCCTTGCCAAATGGCAGCATCAGCAGCATCCTGCTGCCATTCTTTCTTCGCAGCTCATTCCCTATATTTTCCTAAAAGAGGTAGGATGAGGCATGGGGAGAGGTTGTTAGAGGCAGAAGTGTAGTACTTGGAAAGCTAGGTTTACATTTATTCAAAATGTAATAATTAGGCTTGGAATGTCTGTCCTTTGCCACAAAGGACTCAGTAAATGGAAACTTGGGATTTCTCAAGAGTCTTTTGAAATGTGGACAAACCTTGCAGCTACATTAGTTCTTGTGCACTCTTTATCTTAATGTATTTTTTAAGCTTTAGTTTTTAAGTTACCTGTTTTGTTTGTTTTATAGTGTAAGAGTCCCTCTAATATGGCTGCTGCAGAGTTAACGACAACTCAAGCAACCTTATCACCTGCACTAGATAAAGATTATGTCAGCCTATTAAATATTTTTTCACAAAGGACGTTGCAAATAGTTGATTATCCTAACAGAACTCGTACTGGAGATGCCCATGCTCCCACGTAAGATATAATTTATCTTCCTACTTCCTTCTAATACTTTGTTGTGTTTACTAATGCTACCATTAGTTATCCTTGGTCATATTAGATGAATCTTTAGAAAGAGTCACACCATCTGTCTGAGTGCATTATCCAAAAGCTTCTGGAACTCTGTCAGGCTTGGTGCTGTGGCCACTTCCCTGGGGAGCCTGTTCCAGTACCCGACCACCCTCTGGGTGAAGAACCTGTTCCTGATATCTGACCTAAACTTATTCTGACTCAGCTTCATGCTGCCTCTTTGAGTCATGTCACTGGTCACCAGAGAGAAGAGATCAGTACCTGCCCCTCCTCTTCACCTCACAGGGAAGTTGTAGAGTGTAGTGAGGTCTCCCATCAGTCTCCTCTTCTCCAGGCTGAACAGACCAAGTGCCTTCAGCTGCTCCTGATACGGCTTCCCCTCAAGGCCCTCCACCATTTTTGTTGCCATCCTTTGGACACTCCTCAATAGCTTAATGTTGTTTTTATATTATGGCGCACAAAACTGCCCCAGCACTCGAGGTGAGGCCACCCCAATACAGAGCAGAGTGGGACAATCCCCTCCCTTGCCCAGCTGGCGATGCTGTGCCTGATGCATCCCTGCTTGGCCCTCCTGGCTGCCAGGGCACTGCTGGCTCATGTTCAATTTGCCATCGACCAGGACCCCCAGGCCCCTTTCTGCAGTGCTGCTCTCCAACCTCCTGTTCCCAAGTCTATACACGCAACCTGGGTTGTCCCATCCCAGCTGCAGAACTCAGCACTTGCCCTTGTTAAATTTTACATGGTTGGTGATTGCCCATCTCTTAATTTCAGTGTGTTGTTCTCTCTGCAGGGCTTCCCTGCCCTTGAGGGAGGCAACAGCTCCTCCCAGTTTAGTCTTGTCAGCAAAATTACTTGGTATCCTTCAAGTCCTGTGTACAAGTTGTTAATGAAGAGCTTGGAGAGCACAGGGCTGAGGATGGAGCCCTCTGGAACCCCACTAGTGACAGGTCCCCAGTCTGATGTCACCCCACTCACTGTAACCCTTTGTGCCTGACCTGTGAGCCAGTTGCTCACCCGTCATGTAACCATGGTTATCCAGCTGCGGGCTGGACATTTTGTCCAGAAGGACACTGTGAGATATGGTACCAAAAGCTTTGCTGAAGTCCAGAAAGATTCATCATCTGGCTTCCCTCGATCAGCTATGTGGGGTACCCTCTCAGAGAAGGAAATCAGGACTTCCCCTTCATGAAGCCATGCTGGCTGTGACCAATGACTGTGTTGTCCTCCAGGTGTTTATCAATACCTCCCAGAATAATCTTTTCCATAATTGTACTTTCAGGTGCTGAAAGTGGATTATCTTGAAAACACAACCAATTAGTTACCTGTCATTATTAATTAGATTAAATATATATTGGAAACACTGTCTTGAAGATGCATACTTCAGATTTCCATTCTATAATGTCAGTTGATTGTAGTGTTTAAAAATCATTCAATTAACACTTGTCATATGGGATAAGACCTGATTCCCTGTTGTGTTTTACAGGTATTCTGTTAGCTGTACAGTTAGTGGTGTTTTGTATGGGAAGGGCACTGGATCTTCTCTAGCTGCTGCAAAACAAGCTGCTGCAAAAGAAGCATATGAGAAGGTAAATAAGAAAAGCTCTCTGACAGTATGTGCTATGTTGAGCTTTAACACTGAAGTTTAAATCTTTGAACCAATTTCCTCATTGTATTTAAAAGTATATTCCATGGATTCCATTAAAGAGGGAAAAAATCAGTATTTTAGTATGTTGGTTGGGCTACTGTTAGTAGAATTTATGTTGTGTTTCTATATTCAATTCTGGATTTAAAAAAAAATCTTAACAGTTGATATCTCTGTGTTTCAGAATAGGTCTGATATGTTGTCATCCAAGGAAGCACACATATTAAAAATTTCTAAACTCTGACTTGTATACCAGTTGTCTTCTGTGTGAAGTGTTGTTGAGCTGGCAGGCTGTGAACGTACTTCTTTTACTGCCTTCTGTTGGATCAAAAATCTATTGTGTAATGTGAGAGGCAAAAGCAGGAGTCAGAATCAACTGGACTTGCCTTCTGTAGTGTTCCAAGGCAGAGTCTGGTGAAACAATTACTGACACCATCCTCTGGAGAGCAGAGATGTTGGCTTCATGCTGGCAGCTGTTATTTCCACATGTGCAAAAAATTATCAGAATTCCAATAGTGATCTAAACCCACTTCAGAAATGCATAGAACATATAAACTAGCTTAAATGGAGTGTAGTTTAAAGTAAGGAGTGGCAGTATGGGGGAAGGAAGAAACTTCTTTTACTTTTAAGTACTTTTAAAATTATTTGGCTGTTACTGTGAAATTTCAATGCTTTTTTAATCATCTTAAAGTCAACCATGTAATTGGCCTATTATGTCCAAATTAATGGCTCTAGGAGCCTTTCTTAATATTTTCCTATGTTGCAAACCCAGGGATCTTTTCATTTTCATCAAAATCTGCAGACTTGTTCAAGCAGAACTTGTATACCAATTAGTTTAAATTTAGGGTGGGTTGTTTTGGTTTGGTTTTAATTTTTATTCTCAGTGATGTCTGTGTAACAAACAAAATGTAACTGGCAAAAAGTAGCAAAGATCCAGTACTCCTGTATTTAAAAAAAAAGGGGTTTATCTGTTGGCTCTCATTGAAACATAAACCCTATGTTTTTGTTTCCATGATACCATGATGGAAAACCAGGAAACATTAAAAAATAAAGTTTGTTTACTTTTTATGAGGTGATGATCTATATCCATTGTAGGTGCTTTTAAAGTTACTTTTATGCTCTTATGACATGGGTAGGAGGAGGAAGGGGAGGAACCTCTGCTGAGTATTTGGGATAAGGTTTTTTTATTCAACTCCAATTTAGTTATACAAGTTTTGCAGTGTTTTCATGCTGAAGACATTGAATGTCAATTTGTACTGACTTGGATTTTCAGTTCTGCAGGTTACATATATCAAAGCCTATGCAGATCTCATTTTCCACACAGCAATTGCACATGCAGCAAACAACGAAGATACTTGCTTTTCATAACTCTTACTCTTATCCTGGTTTTGAATAGAATCCAGACTCTACTTTTGTAAATGTGTCTGTATAATATGCTCACTGTGACAGGCCCCTGCGTTTTTCCTTTCTCTGGGTGGAAATTGGGCAAATGCCTTTCTTCTGCAGGGCTTTGACTGTGTAGTGCAGTTAACAACTTGCTCTTAGGACCCTGTAATCTTCCCTCTCCCCTCTTTGGCTGGCATCTTTTGCATTAGGGATTTGTTTATGTGATTTTGTTAAACAGTCTTGGCTTTTGTTTTTTTTCCAGATTGAAACTGAAGGATCTAATGGCAACTTTACATTTAGCAAATACAACAATTCCTCTCAAGTGCCAAATGAGTCTGACTCAGAGTAAGTTGGGTTCACTGCTAATGTGGTAACAGTATATTTACTAATCTTAGAGGGTAATGTGCTCTAATTCTAAATAAAATTTATCATAGTTTGTTTTACTGCAGTATAAAAACCATTTAATTTTAACTTTTGTTCCTTAAACTTCTGAGCAAAGTTCGTTCTTCTTCTGCAGTTTTATGTGAGTCTGTATAGGATAGCTTATAGTAAGTTTAGAGCTTTCTGGCTTATTCATATTTTGCCATAGGTAGTTCTTTCATAAGTGTTTTTACTGTGATGTAAATGGATTAACTGCCTCATTCAATAGCATTATTTCATGCCATTTTAACACTCCTATTGTGACACTCTCATGAATTCAGTGTAATTCAATTTCGGTACTTTCCTGTGCTCTGTATTCTGCTTTCTTCTCTCCCCTTTTTCTTTATTTTTCGCCCTTTTTTCATTCTACATGAATCTTCATTTCCACCAAAGGGAAAAATATGCTTAGCAAAAGAAACTGAACATACATTAAGTTTGATATGTGATTTGAGAATCAGCAATTTGACTATAGTGCCACTACCACTTTTACATTCTTCTATCTTCTAGATACCACAGACTCATTTAATAATAGAAATAAAGGAGAATATTACAAAGTGTTGTTATTTTAGTAGCTTTCAAGCAGGACATTTTGTAGTTTAAATCAGTCATGATTGTTAATGCCTTTTCAGGTTTTGCTTTAAAAACTGTGTATTTTTTGGTACTACTTCATTTCTTGTGACAATAATTTTATTTATTATTGTGTTACTTAACTAAAAATAGTCCATTATTTTTCAATAAAACCAGCATTCGCTTTGATGGTTCTACTGCAAAGTTGGTAGAAAAAATGAAAGACATGGCAATATGTGAAAAGCCTTCACCTTCTCAGGTATAGTATGAAAATGGTCTTCCTCATAATTACATTTTAGACACAGAATAGGGCATGCTTCTTGTCAGAGTGTAACATCAGTTTGTTCTTTTATCCACTAATCAATAGGAAATACATGCATTTTTCCTAAGAATATTCAGTACATTCTTACTGTTAACCATTAGTAATTTCCTTCTGTACAGTGGATCAAATTTATGCAGTGTTGAACAAATGGCAGTACTCCCAAGAAAAGGGGTCAAACTAAGCTCATTTTTTGCAATGATAATGTTATGCATAGCATATGTGAAAAACACTGAGCTAAGATATGGCTTCATTCTTATTACATTGTTTAAATAAGGTATGATTATAGGCAATTCCTAGATACATCATCAGACATATTTTAAACCAACTACCATGAAAATATTCAGGATACCTCAGTTAGGCTTTTTTTCTGTTTTCCATGTAGAGAAATGCACAAAGTTCTGCCCTGAAGCCCAAAAGGTATGTGTTTATTTCTAGATTTCTATCTCCTGTAACTATATTGCAAACCACTTTATTTTTTCCACCTCTAGTAAAGAAATGCTGCTACTGGGAGGTACATTTTTTTTCTCATCATGTGTTAGAAAAATGGCTCATTATAAACTTTGCTTTTATCCTTGTTAAAGAAAATTGGCAGTTAATTTTCCTAATGAAAGAAACAAGGAAGAAGAAAAAAAAAAGTCAGATTCAAATCAAGGTTTGCCAGATGTGGACACAAATACCGGAGAAGATAATGGAAGTCCACACACTGTCAATAAAACGTAAGAAGGATTTTTTTAAAAATTAATATTTCTAAGGCAATTACAGTATGTATGAATCTAGATTTGTTTCTTTATTTATGGTAGAAAGAGGGAAAATACTGCTGTAAAAAGAACTTTCAAAGAAAATTTGTATTAGATTTCTTTTCCTGGAAATTTCAAATATAGCATAGGAATAGGCATGCAGTGGTATTTAAAGCTCACAACCAAATGTTATTTATGTGAAGATGTGAGGGTAATTACCTGACAGGCCTGCAAGGGTCAATTTCCCTTGTTTTAATCTCCAAGACTATGATTAAGACCTGTAGATTGTCAAGTGATCACTGTAGAATGATATTTCAGTAGATGTATTATATCTGTCAAGTTTATTTTTATATCCTTAAATTGAAAATAAAGTATAATTAAGTGTGGTTTTCTTTTTTTTCTTGTTTTTTTAAGATTTCTTGAAAATTTTAAAAACATAGAGCCTATTGGTGAAGGTGGTTTTGGGAATGTTTTCAAGGCAACATCAAAGTGTGATAAGATAACCTATGCAATCAAACGAGTTGAATTCACAGAGTATGTACTGTATATTTACTTCTGCCTTCTAGGACAACCTTAATCAAGATTTTAGTACTTTGTTTTCTCTCTTCAGCAATCCTAGGAGTATTTAGGTGATTTTCATTATTAATTGTCTATCCTTTCTAGTAAACTTTTTTCTTTATTTCCAAGTGAAGCTGAAAATGGTGCTGAAACTTTGTTAATTTTTGCCTGTAATGGGTTAATTTCTGCTGGACCTGTAAAAATGTAGGTGTGCTAAGTTCTCCTGAGCAGAGTAGTGCTCTGGTTGCTAATATTGCAAAATCTATTTGAAGAAAACTTGATGATTATTAAAACATTGAAAGCAGCCCTGTTACTTTTGACAGGCTACATGGAAAATTTCCATATAAGTAATCCATAATAAGTATAATTAGGGAAAGTAGAAAAAAATCCAAGTAATAAATTCTGTGGTTTGTAATTGAAAGATGCTTTATATATGACCCATGTAGTCATTACTCTCATGCTGTGTTACTTGTCTTTTGTAAATCTCAACAGAGAATGATGATCCTAATTTTTTTTGAAGTAATTTTCTGTAACCAGAAATACTGTGAAGTATTTTATCAGCAGTTGAAAAAACTAATTTCTTGTAGGTAATCTATTGAAAATGTTTTAAGTTGTTGGAGATATGTGTACATTACACAATCCCTTTGGATTCTTGTGTTCTTTGCAAATACCTGTTATTTTCATTGGTATTGCAGTCTTGAGAACTATACTAAAAACCTTCTACTGATTCTTCAAGTAATGCTGCTTTGCTGATGGGTTTGCAGCTATCTGCTTTTTCAGCCTTTTTTGAGTGGGGCTTTAATTTCTAGTATGGTTAAAACATTTGTTGCACTTTGAATAACTGAGCAGATGAAAGAAAACCCACCAAATTTGTAACTTCAGTTTTGACCTTTGAACTTATATGAAGGAGAATATTATGCTTGGTTTCTAAATTAATGTAAAACTATCTGTATCCTGCCACTTGATAGCATATCTTTTATTTAACTTTGTATTACACTGTAATAGGGAAATGCCTCTATTTTTTTTTTTTCCTCTTTACCCCCTCCTGATAGGAAAGTAGAGCGTGAAGCAGAAGGACTTGCAAGACTTACACATGAGAACATAGTGCGGTATCATAGCAGCTGGAAGGGGTATGACCATATAAAGTACTCAGACTCAAGGTAACTACAAAAGAATAGTTTGCATTCACAAACATGTTTGCCATAGTGAACTTTATGCTGTGAAAAATAAAGGCTGATAATTGGTTATCAATTATTATACAAATATAAATGCACACATGTGCAAACATACTGCTAGGAGAAAAGGCACAGTACTTTCCAGCAGCAGGCTGTATGTAATAAGGTGTATTTATATCTTCTTTTCCTTGATTAATAAGATAAGTTATATAATTTTCTATTTCCCCTCTCTCTTAATATATGGACTTAGTGAATTTATACAGGAGAGTAAGAATGCAGAAAATCTGGGGCAAGAATTAACATCAGAAACTAAAAATTGGCTGACAATTTGCTATCAAATTCCTGACCAGAAGTTTCCTTTTTATAATAAGTACTGGTCAGCCAGTAGCTATCATAGATTTATTTATTTCCCTAAGTTAGTATTTTAACCATGATGCCCAAAACAGTTTTGATTGTTTAGAACAGAAAACCAAAATGAAATGCTCTTTAATTTAGAGGTAGCCTTTCAACACTAAGACTTCTGGGAAAACAGTGGTGAGAGTTTTACTTGTAAGTTAGACTATTAACTTTTCCAAGATTCTGTAGTAAGTTTTTTTCACTAGCTGTAAATCCATACTCTTCAGATAGGCTGCCATACTTACTTAGAGCCATAAAATATTAATGGATGCAAAATCATGGTTGGCATGATACCTCTCCATTACTGTGCTCATTAAATGAGGAGTAAAAGGGGGGGGGAAGTCTGTCAAAACGGAACCATTAATATGTTGGAGCCTCAATAACATGTATGTATTTTACGTTAAACAGTTATTAGGCAAAAGACAGACAAAAAAGCCCTCAAAGCTGAGGACCCAGACTGGAATTTGTGTCCTGACCTCAAGGCTACAGAGAGTCCATTTAATGCTTGTTCTTTCAGTGCCTTGAGCAGCTTTATTCCAGGGCACTCATCACATGGTGTACATAGGAGAAAACAGTACATGCTTCTCTTTGTATTTTCCTTTCCCTCACCATCTCCAGCCTCAGCCTATCCTATGGGCTTCTCTGGAAAGTATGAGGCTGCCAGGTAGATAAATATATTTTGTCTAGGTTTTCAGCTCTCAAAAGGGTTTCTGTGACTAGCAGACTGATGCCATAGATGGTCACTGCACTAACTTCTTGACAGGACAGAATTGGAAAGAACATGACCATTCTGGGCAGGATCGGAAGGCTGATGCTGTGTCTGTTGAGCAGAATAGAGAATACGTGCCAGGACTTGCAGCAGTTCCTGCAAGGCCAGATGGGACAGTGGTATTTCTTTCTGTATAGGACATGACTCTAGGTATGAGGGAAATTAAACCTGGGCACTCAGAAAATTTTCAGTGTGAAACTAGGAAGCAAGCAAAACCTTAGAAATATTCCAGGAGCATATAGTAACTGAGCAGGGATTCTTTGGGTTGCAGTCCTATTTATTTAATTCAAATTGCTCTAGGATCTTTCTTAAAATTAAGGGACTTGCAGACTTTGTTTTGGGTAACTCAAAAAATAATTATTAGCAAAACTGGTTTTTGAAGATGACTTGGGAGGAATTGTATTTTGCCAATTTTAATATGATATGTAATTTTCTTTTGAAGCCAGAATTCTGACAAAAAGATTTGCTGTCTTTTCATCCAAATGGAATTCTGTAAACAAGGGACATTGGAAAAGTGGATTGCAAAAAATAGAGAAGACCGAAAGTATTATGTAATGGCACAAAACAAATTTTTACAAATAGTGAAAGGAGTGGAATATATTCATTCTGAAAAGTTAATTCATCGAGACCTCAAGGTATGTAGGATAGGTAAATAAAAAAAAAGAAAAAGTTAAAGATAGTAAACTTACTGGAATTTCAGAGACTGTTAAATTGTTATAGTCTTTGCTTACTCTGGTATGTCCCCTAGCAGTGTGCTTCTTTGGATATTGCTAGTGATTAATTTTCTTTCAGCAACTGGCTGAACCTCATCCTAAAATCAGAAGGTAAACAACTTGGAGGATGTCTGAATGCAATAGTTCAAAGAATCAGTAGTCATCAGCTAACAGGCATTTTCAGTGGGTCACAAGACTTATTCAAAGAAGAAAAGTTGAGTCTAGGAAGTTTGCTCTTGCCATATTGTAAAGGGATACTTTATCTATCCTAATACATACTGTGTTTGATAACAACATGCTCTGGTTACTTTTGTCTCATGTTTTCATACAAATATTTGAATGCTACAGTTTTGGATAGAATTTCAGTCTCTAGATGTGTCCAGTCATCAGACGATTTTATTTCAATATAAAGATTATAAGGGACGATGCCTTCACAGCTTCAAGATGGAAGCTATAATGTGGCTTACACAGTTTTAAATTACTCACTTTGTGAAAAAAATCATTAATGTTGTGGCATTCCTAGGGTTAAGCTAACTTCCCTGCCTGACCACTCAGGAGCCACTCTGGCGGTCAAATTCCCACCACCATTTAATCTGCAAATCAGATTATGCTTGATGATAAACCTTGGTCATTTGGTGATTTTTTTTTTCTTCTTTTTATTTATATATATGAAAATAGCCTCAGAATATATTCATATCACATGATGATAAAATAAAAATAGGTGACTTCGGTCTTGTGACTTCTGTGGCATTTGAGACTCTCACTGAGGACAGAGGAACAAAGTCATATATGGCACCAGAACAGGTAATTGTCCTGCTGTGTTAGCATCTCTGTAATTAGATTTGTGTTATAAACTCAGCATTGGATGTTCTCAATCCTAATGTCAGTATTAAAGCATGTTGCCTAAAGTTCCCTGGTATGACTGTATGTGAGGATAACTATTTAGGAGAAAGCTTTACCACAAATGTAAAGATTTTTGCTCTGTGTGAACATACAGTCTGACACTGTGTGCTGTAAGGAGTGCTCTTGCAAAACCAGGCTGCCAGATATATACTTAAATTTGAATTTAGGACCCCTGTTAATTGTGTAATTTGAGTTTCTCTATTTGTTTCATTATTTGTCACAGGGCAATATTGGCATGCTTTATCTATACACGTCTGTAGAAGCCTTAACTTCAGGGTGTTCAGTGAGACATAATAGTCACTATTTAACAGGTCTGAGGCAGAAAGGGTTAACAACAAAGACGAATATTGAGTAGGGCCAGTCCTGTAGCCTTGGGGTAGAAATTTCTGCTGACTTCAAATTTTGCTTTAAGAAGTGCTGCTCTCCAGATGGATTTGATGCCTGTATTGTTCTGTTCTAATCTTTCTAGTCTGGGGCCAGATATGGAAAGGAAGTAGATATTTATGCTCTGGGATTAATTTGGTTTGAAATTCTTTCGACAGTCACTCATCATGAGAAAACTAAGGTATGTAATCTTTAAATTTAAAAAAGAACTCCCACTGTTGTTTTGCTTTGCTGCTGGTATCACATGTTGATAGCACTCTAGAAGGAATCTGTTTATCTAGAGTACTATCTCTGTTTACATTTTTTTCCTTAATTCATTTCCATAAAGCCTGTAAGTCCTCACACCTCCGTTGAAATGTCATAACTGAAGAAATATTACAGTTTATTTCACTTATGTCCTACTACGTACACACTAAAGCCTGAGCATGCTAAAGGATAATGTCAAGCAAAAAAGGATGTCAAGTTTCTTATAAATCTTTTTCTTTGATCAGAAACTTAAAGGGAGTATTTTTCTAATTTTAGAAAATAAAAATTATGGATGGGTAAGTTTTGTCGGCCATGCCCTTGTCTCCACTGCACAGTGGAGCAAGAAGAGTTTCCACCAAGTCAAAACCCTTGCAGTTTTCCTAGATGAAAACAAAAGTGATTTGGAACATGTTGCTTTAAGTGAAAAAGATACTATTTCAAAAAGAAACCCCATGTTGCTTAAGCTTTTTTAAAAAAGGTATCTTCTATGTGTTCTGAGCTTTTTATGTGCAAACCTACATATTGGTAGGACAGTGATGTAGCTGCTGGGTATCTTGTCTAAAGTAATTGTGGTTGGACTCAGACTTTGAACACTGTTAGCCAGATTCTTTTGCCAGTATGAGAAAATCATACCAGTGTGTCTGTTCAACTTGGCTCTGTCCAGCCACCTTTGTTCCTGCTCACAGCTGACTGCAAATGCATGCACAGTCCCGCGGTGTTTACAGTTGGAAAGATACCATTTCCTTAAACTATAAAAATCTTGTGCTCTGCAGGCAGGTGGGGAAGTTTTGTGGATGTAAAGTCCTAGGATGGTCTTCAGCTGCTCCAGCAGATCAGAAAGAATTTCACTTAATGGAACATGATAAACTCTAGTGCTGGCAAACTTTGCTGTAAGAACATAATGTAAAAGCAAAGTTAATTATTCTGTGCTGAGTAACTGGTCCAGCTGATGATCCCCAGCAGGTAGGGTCACAAGCCTAAAGCTACTGCTAAAGAGAAGGGAAAAAATTTCAAGTTCACAGGAGCTGTTGTTTTACTAGATAGTGGTTGCTATGCCAGGCTTATAGGGATCCGTAAGACTAGCTGATGATTCAGGATACACAGCTAAGAAACATGACTGTCATCTTCAGGCAGACATTACACTAGTTAACAGCAAGTGAATTAAGCAGACTGCTCTGTACACCCAGAAAGCCACTTGCAGAATCACAGAATGGGTGAAGATGGAAGGGGCCACTGGAGATCATTTAGTCCAACCTACCTGCTCAGGCAGAGTTCCCTAGAGCACATTACTTGGGCTTGTGCCAGTATATCTCCAGTCAGGGAGACTCCACAACCTGTCTGGTCAATCTGTTCCAGTGCTCAGTCACCCACACAGTAAAGAAATTCTTTCTCATGTTCAGGTGGAACTTCCCTGTGCATCAGTTCCTGCCCATTGCCTCCTGTCCTATTGCTGGGCACCACTGAGCACAGCCTGGCTCCATCCTCTTGGCACCTCCCTTCAGATACTCACAGACATTGATGAGGTCCCCTCTCAGTGTCTCTTCCTGAGGCTGGACAGGCCCAGCTCCCTCAGCCTTTCCTCATAAGAGAGATGCTCCAGTCCCTTAATCATCTTTGTTACCCTCCACTGGAGCTGCTCCAGGAGCTCCACGTCTCTCTTGTCCTGAGGAGCCCAGAGCTGGACACAGCACTCCAGATGTGCCTCCCCGGGGCTGAGTAGAGGGGCAGGATCACCTCCCTTGACCTGCTGCCAATGCTCTTCCTGCTGCACCCCAGGATTCCATTGGCCTTCTTGGCCACAAGGGCTCACTGCTGGCTCATGGACAGCTTGTTGTCCATCAGAACCCCCAGGTCCCTCTCAGCAGAGCTGCTTTCCAGCAGGTCAGCCCCCAGCCTGTGCTGGTGCCTGGGGTTGTTCCTACCCAGGTGCAGAACCCTGCATTTCCTTTTGTGGAATTTCAGAAGGTTCCCCCCTGTCCCTCTCTCCAGCCTGTCGAGGTCCTTCTGAAGGGCTGCACAGCCTCTGGGCCATTGGCCACTCCTCCCAGCTTTGTGAACTTGCTGAGGAGGCATCTGCTCCTTCATCCAGGTCATTGATGAACAAGTTAAGCAATACTGGCCCCAGTATTGAACCTTGGGGGACACCACTGGTGACAGGCCTCCACTAGACCCTGTGCCACTGAGTATGACCCTCTGGGACCTGCTGTTTAGCCAGTTCTCAATCCACCTTATCATCCATTTGTGCAGCCCACACTTCCTGAGCTTGCCTATGAGGATGTTGTGAGAAATGGTGTTATAAAGAAAAAAAATAATTGTTACCCCAAAGCCTAAAGCATAGATAAACATTTCTCATTACATACCTAAAGCATGTAATGAGAAATGTTCTGTTCGTTGCTTTGAATTCCACGTAGCATTTTATGCAATGACATAGAAGTAAGTGTGTGGTACTGAATATGGTAAAAAGGAGGAAGCACGCCTGATTGGCTTGCAAACAGAAATTCAGTTATCTTCCTTTTTTCTTTTCTTTTAATGTCATTAGACAATATAAATCCATTCCTTTTAAATTCAGGAAAGAGAGAGAATGGTTCTGAAATAGAGAGGCTACTGAAACAAACATGTCATTGTAGTGTGTGAAGCTTTTAAGCTCAGAAATGGATAGTAGTTGATGAAAAGGCCATAAAATGAATCCAAAGCACAACTAAATGAAAAAAACCCCAACCCTTTCAAACCGTTTACAGTTACTTTTTGAAGCCTTACATTTCCTGTAGATTTGTGTTTTCCTAGTTACTTCAGTTAACTCTGTGGGTCATAAGGTAGAGATGCAAAACATATCCAACGAAAGCATACCAAAACTATCTCTTTTATTCATTTCAGGTATGGCCTTCTGTTAGAAAAGGTGAGCTTCCAGAGGACTTCACCAACAAATTTCTGACAGAGGTATGGGTTTTGAATACAGAGGTATGGGATTTGGTTACTGTATTTACTAAAAAAAAAAAAAATCTATTGACATTTAAATTTTTTTGCAGGCATCCATAATCCAAAAGATGCTTTCAACAAATCCTTCGGGAAGAATCTCTATATCTGACTTACTTGTTCTTCTTAAGTCTGTTGATAAAGAGAAGTCATGCAAGAATTATTCTTGTTAAATGTCCTTCCAGACTGTGTTTAAATCCAGAGTTTGATGAATTTATTACAATTGATGAAATGACAACAGATGTCAGAAGCAACAGCAAGATTTGGGGTGTGTCTTTTCCTGGGCCACATCACCATTCATATTCACCAGCTGCAGACCAGGACAGGGCACTTCTGCAAGAAATCACTTGCAATTTTTACCTGGAAATACAGGTTGTGGGTGAGCTGGGCTGTTTTGTACAAGTAAAAGAACCTAGTCCTTTTCCCCTAGATTATGTTGATGTGCTAAAGTGCTAACTGGTTGTGGGAAATCCCTGAATGTGCTGCATCCATTATCCCTTAAGATTATCTATTGCTTTCCATGGAAGAAGTGCTTTGTGGTGGTGTGACTCAAACCTTTCTGATTTGCTCAGTGATACTGTTAATAATTATTGGAATGCTCCCATTAATACCAAGACTAGTTTTGGTAGAAAGGATACTAGGAATAGGTGCATGTTATTCTTCACTGAATTTCAGTACTTTAAGGGGAGCTTTTTTATCTCTTCACACCTGCTGATGATCTAGCATCTTCAGTGATATGGAATTTAAAAAGATAAACTTGTAAAATAAGGATTTCTTAAGAATTTAAATGTTAAACATTCTGCTTCTAGGAATTCTAATTTAGAACAAATCTCAATTTTTGAAAAACTTAGGTTTTGATGGTTGTCTTTTTTTGGGAAGGAACACTTAAGGTGCTATTAATATAGTAAAATTCTCAGTTTTCTCAGTAGTAACCATTTGAAATCCTAGGCTGAGAGAGCACTTGAAACATTCTCACGCTTCTAGGTTTTAATCCCTCACTGTAATACTGAGGCAAGCCTAACCCTTAACAACTGTACTGAATACCTCTGGTGTGTCCACTGCCAGCCCCACAAAAGGGAACAGCAGGTTCTCTGCTACTCTTTTTATATCCTTCAGAGTTCAGCCTTGCCTGAACTCAAAGTACTGTGTGCAGTGTGGGGAGCAGGGTGAAAAGACAGGCACACTGGACCTTCAGGTGCTTGTCTTTGAGCTCTATCTTGTCAAACTGTTCATTGATGTTGGGCCAATGTAACTCCTTAAGGGCAAATGAGCAGAGATTTCTAAGTAAAAAATAGGTAATATATATTCTCACGATACTGTATGCTTTTTCTGAAATGTTAAATGGGTTAAAAGTGGGTGAAAAGAAATAATACAGATGAATGTATTTATATTCTTAGGGAAATTATTGATGTTCTGTGCAAATATTTGTTGCTAAATGGAAATATGATTGTACATCCTTTTGTAAGGCCTTATTACACTGTTCTCTTTTTTTCTCTTTATCATGAATCACATATATAGAATCATAGAATGGTTTGGGTTGGAAGCGACCTTAAAAATCATCCACTTTCAACGCCCCTGCCCTGGGCAGGGACACCTTCCCATAGATGACATTACTCAAGGCCTTGTTCAACCTGGCTTTGAACACTTCCGGGGTTGGGATATCCACAGCTTCTCTGGGAAACCTCTTCCAGTGCTTCACCACCTTCACAGTAAAGAATTTCTTCCTAATATCCAATCTAAACCTTTCACTTTGAAGCCATTCCCCCTTGTCCTGTCACTACATGCCCCTGGAAAAAGGTCCCCCTCCAGCTCTCTTGCCAGCCCCCTTTACGTACTGCAAGGCTGCTCTAAGTCTCTCTGGAGCCTGCTCTTCTTCAGGCTGAACAACCTCAACTCAAGGGGCTTAGCAACCTCATTTGCCAGTTCCCTCAGGACCAGTGGATGCGTATCATCAGGTCACATGGACTTGTGCACCTCTGGGTTCTATAGGTTTTCTTGAATCTGATCTTCTTCTTGACATCCCCGGCCAGATTGAATTCTATCAGGGCTTTATGCTTTCCTAGCCTTATCCTTGACTGGAGTACATAAAGTATTTCACTACTGTAGACTAATTAGTTTTTCTTTCAGTGGTCAAGATCTATGAGAAATTATATACCCTCACAGACAAAATACTGCTATTTCTGCTTTCTCTTCTTTTTCATCCCTTGGGATAGAATTAGCGTATAATTCAACTTGATGATCTTAAAGGTGTGTTCCAACCGAAACAATTCTATGAAACTTCATAATATGAAAATTGGTACGTGACAATCTTTTGGCTGAATTTCCTTTACAGTTTTTGGACAGAGCACTGGTAGTATCATCACCTTCTTGCACTTAAGTAATACTGAGTTTGTCCTGGTAGTTTTTGATATATTTTCCCTGCATAGTATTTGTATACTTCAGCATTACCTTTTTATAAATGGCCAGTTACAAAAACAGCTGCTGCTGCCTAAAAATAAAAGGTCTATTAAAATATATTTTTATGTAAAAAAATGAAAACCCAACATCATGATCTAATTCTATTTAGTCATGCAAAATATGCGCCTTTATATACAGAAGAATATTGGTTCAAATAATGTCACTATCATGTTTCATAAGCTTTTTTTTCCCCCACCAAGTTTAAGATAGTTGTGGGAACCGACAGGTAGTCCGAAGGCCTCGCAGACATTTCCCCTGATACAATCAGTTTGTACCCATGAGAATTGCAGAAGCAAGAAGACAGACAACAGAAAGAAGTTGCAACAGCTTCAAAAGGGAGGATACTGGCCGATGTTTAGCAAAGAATGTGTGTACACTATAGACAACCAATAGTATTGTATTGTAGCAAAACAACATGTATTGTAGCCAATGAACATGTAGCTAAGAAAGGGTATAAAAGAAGTTGTGTAAATAATAAACGTGCTTTTTGCCATTGCTCGGGGCAGAGAGTGTATGTGTGTTGTGACCATCTCAACAGCAACAACAGTAAGCAAAATCAGTCTGATATTTAGGCATCTCTGTAAAGATGAAAAAATCCTGTTTAACACATTACACTATACAGTGACTAGCCAATATTTATTTCTTTACTCAAACTTGAATTTTATTATCATTTGGGCAGAGCATAAACAAAGATGTGAAAGACATAACCTACCTCTCAATTACATTAGTTCAATTACAAATACCAAGTTTTAAGTCCTGTTAAACTGTGCATCAGTACGAATTTAACCTGGCAACTTAAACTCTTCTTCTGCATATTTTGGTATGAATTCTTGAGTATGGCACAGCTCCAAGCCTTCTAAAAGATACTATAAATTATACATACTTATCTAAGGCTCCTTCTTTTAGATAGGCTTCAGTCATGATCTGCAGCACTGTCTCCAGGACAGTTTGAAGATAAATCTTCAGAGTCTACAGGATAAGCAGAGAAAAAGTGAGTAATTGCAGCTCAGGGGAGGAAAAAATGGTTGCTATAAGTATTTCTAGAATCTATGTAGAACAGATTAAGTAGAATTCAAGGTCTGCAAATTAGTAACTCTTAAATTTGTTTTAAAACAGTGTATACAAATTCTACTCTCTTCGCTGCTGTGAAACTGGATGGTATTCTAATTGTTTCAGAAACATCTGCCACCTTTCGCAGCTTTTTATAGTATTGGTTTTAATATCTGAATTATATTTTCTCAAAACTAAATTAGTATTAATAGAAATTCAAATAAATGTCAGTATGGATTGCTGTGTTTCGTTGTCTATGGGCTTGTTTGGTTTTGGTTTTTCTGCATGTAAATGTAAAAACTGGCTAACAGTAACAGTATGTACAAAGCTTTGTGCAAAAACCAGCAGCCTGGAAGGTAAATTTGCCATGTAGATTAAGAAGACTCCAGTAAGAGAAACACAAAGGATCTACTCTACAGCTGGAGTCTCGCTGGATAAGCAAAGTAAAGCATCTATAAAAGCTTGGTTCACTCTCACCTTCATAGGTCGTCCCACACCAAATGCAATAGAAGTGCTCCTCTCTCAAATAGGCCGTCAGGATGTGTAGCTTTTCTGATACCTAGAGATATGTACAGGTATGCAATGATCCGGAGCTCACATGACATAAAACAATTTGAGCTACTGGTTTGCTAAAATAAAGTGTTTAACCTAATGCTATGGAAAAGCTACACAATACTATAGGTCAGTAAGACGTGAAGTTTCCCACATTTGTGGAATAGGGCACAGGAATTCATGATCTCTGGAAAATTAATGGCTGTTGTTTGCTCCTCCTTCTTTCCAGCTGAGAAACCTGCACTGAAGAGAGAGCTAGAAATATTACTTAGCTACCTGATTTCAAGTATACAATATCTTTTGTGGATTTTTTCACACCTAATCTCTGCCAAACAAACACATAAGGCTAACAACAGCTGTGTAATACAGTTCTTAAAAATGTGAATTTCTGATGTCCATCTTAGGATAATCTGTGAAACATTTTCAGAAATTAATTAGTGACTCTAAACTTCAACCTCAGACATAAGATGAGGCATCCAAAATTAAAACTCAAAAGCAAATAACTGTAATCTTGCATTATCTTGGCTAAGGCACAAAAATGTTTAGAATTTAATTTCTAGGCTACTTTTTTCAAAGATCAGCCTCAAAACAGATGAGCAATAAATCAGTGGTTTAATGTTTTATATTTTATCATGTAACTGTATATTTACATTTTAATCATGTAAAAAAATCACTGTTCTAGGATTGCAAAGAGGCCCTTTACTACAGCATGGAAAACAACATGTATACATATATCCTTTATACATGTACGTATGGACACATACAGTTCCAAGGAGTATTAAATGAATTCTGAATCAAGCCATTAACTCAGTTGCAGAGCTTACACTTAAGTCTGAGCTTGTGCATTCATCTTCCTTGTCTTCCTCATCCTTTTTGTCTTCCTCTTCAGGTTCTATCCAAAACCAAGTCTCCTTGGGAACATCAATATCCTTAAATAATAAGGGATTTAAATGGAAGTTATCTGTCTTTGTAGGTTTTCTTCTAAGATGCTGGATAAAACTGATTTCTAGTAAGAGAGTTGTTAGGCTTTAAAACTTACATGTATAGCATAACCAAGAATTACTAAACCTGTAGGTAAGTATATTAATCCACAAGAAGGATTATTATTCACTTTTTTCTTTTAAACAAGGGAATGCATGCTAATGCTAACACCTAGTTCTATTTCATCTGTTTGGTATGTGCACAGCTACATAGCAACATAATCTCAACCAAGCTTGTGAGCAGATACCCTTGTTTATCAGCATGTTTAACGTGCTGCCCCAAGATATTTTATCAAGAGATCACATGATGGTTCCTAATTCACCTCAGGTAAAGTTAAAAAAAGAAGAGCAAACAAAGATGATCTAAGCTTAATTCAGCTGACTTCATTTGAAGCAAACTAAGTGGTATTGAACAATATCAGCAGAACTTGTGAGGTGGTATAAACCTCTAACAGGTTAATAGAGGGGAAAAAAAAAAACCCTTGAATTTTTCCAGTGGCAAAAATTTATAGTAGTTCACTGCTATTACCCATGTTATTCCTTGCACGTGGAAGGTACTTAGTTTTGTGGGGGGTTTTTTGTTTGATTGTTTGTTTAATGCTGGTTTGGTGAATCTGCTGATTCCCTCAATAATGATGCCATTCTTAAGAGATACTGAAGATCGGCCTGGTCCTAGACAAGCTCCTCAAGACTCTGCTTGAGGAGGAAGGCTGAATAAGATGACTTTCAGAGTCTATTCCCAATGTCAATCATAGTGTGATGATGTTGCTCCCTCACCTGAAGCAAACAGCACCATTATTTATGATGGCCTGACACTGGCTACTGTATGCAAACAACGCAGAAGTAACCACAAGAATGCAGGAGCAAAACCACACGTCCTCATGTAAGTTACCATGAGGTTAGTGTGCACCTTCAACTATCTTAATGGTACAAACATATACTTTGAAATATTTTAAGAGGACTGAAGTGTTGCCAAACATCAAGACTTCAGGCTAGTTACCCCACAATTTCAAAGAACTTTCAGAAACTGAAACACTAGTTTGTTTGTGGCCTGCATCTCTAACCTCTAAGTCTTCCTTCCAACCCCTCAGAAAACCCCACAGGTCTCACTTTTTGCATATCTAATTGCTGGCAGGCCCTCTGGCTTTTTCTCAGGTCCCCTTCCATCTTGCGTTCTTCTTGTTTGGTTTTGAATCTTATTCTGTTAAGAACAAGCAGAGATAAATAAGCAGGCAGACACGCAGTGACAGATGCATTCTAGTCCACAGCTTTTCAAAACCAGAAAACCTAAGACTCTATTCCTATTAATTTTCTCAGACCTGGACAAAATTGAAGTTAAGAAGTCATTCTGACATTATTTCTTGGCAGTTACACCTTCAAGATACCTTCTTTGACCACACTACACTGTTTCTTCATCAGGTTTTCATAAGACATAAAAAAGTGGTTTACGAAAAATCTGCAAAAGATACAGCCTTCCCTAAGCTTTCCTTCTCCATATATTACAAGCAAATCAGGAGAAACAGTACAACCTTAAAAACTGTATCCTGATTTTTAAAACCATTGTACCAGCACTTCTTGGGAATATCTGTGGATTTTATATTTTAAAAGATGATATGTTTCTCCAGTTTAAAAAGTTGCATATGACTTGAGAAAAGTTAGTATGTATATTGTTTTCATGATTAACAATTACAAAACTAAATGATGCAGCACATGCTTTTAGCATTACAGCGTTCATCTACTTTTCCTTTAGAACTGAGAAACAATTACTCTGTAATGTGACCTTTCATTCAAAACATTGAAAAATAGTAGCACATTAAAAGAAAAACCAAACTTCAAGCATAAAAAGAATTCTTGTTCAGATATTGCTTGGAATATCACTTATATGACACTACCTGAACTGATCTGCAGCTTGTTCATTTGCTTGTTTTTTCATATGGAGTTTTTGTCTATAGTTTTCCAGTTTTTCTTCAGCTTTTCGCTTTTTTAATTCCTCGTGACCAAGCCCACTTCTGCCTATGGCAGTTCAAAAGATGAATGTAAGCAGTTGAGAAGCTCTGATATCCAACTAAATAAATCAGAAAGCACCACAAACCTGTTTTTATGTTCAGAGGAATAGGTTCAACAATGCCTTCTCCTGTGAGAGAAAAAATAAGTCAATTTAAGAAATCAAGTTTTTCTCAAAGAATGATTTGTTCAGTGTATTCAAGCAGCAAGCTGGTTTTGCCATTACTGTGGTTTTTTTGCTTGGAAGTTGAAAATCCCCCAATCAATGTACATTGAGTGCACTACAAATGACACAGCTGTACTGGAACTCCCTCTCTTTTTCCAGCTTGTCTGCTGGAATCCT
The DNA here is from genome assembly GCF_017639235.1 of Corvus kubaryi. Lineage (NCBI taxonomy): Eukaryota > Metazoa > Chordata > Aves > Passeriformes > Corvidae > Corvus > Corvus kubaryi. Next base: position 245,610 of record NW_024581051.1, read on the forward strand.
ATGTACTTTTTTCACAACAGGACCAAACTGAAAGAAAATGGTGTTGACATGACAGGTATTACATGCCTGTGATGAAGACTGTTACAGCCTTCTGGAATCTCACAACAATGATGAACAATAAAAAGAATCTGTCTGGCCCAGTTCATTTGTGGTTGTCTGCTAGAGACGCTGAACTGGCACAGCAGTTATTGACTCCCTGTTTTACTGATTTTACTTCATCTATTAAGGCTTCATAAGGGTAGACCAGTGTGCACCATTTCTTTTTCAGAATCCAACTATAAATTTCAAGAGGGTTTGATGGTTTTGGAACACTATTAGCTTTGCAAAACCATCAAAACATCCTTAATGCAATTTCTGTAGACATGCATGTATGGAAGTGCATTTATTGAGCTGCAAGTGCTGCTCTTCCCTTGCACCCCTCAATAATCTGTACTATTTTTACTCCAGTTTTAGGAATTTGCTCTCATATTTTGTTCTGTTACAGCACCTTCACAGTTTCATAATGCTGTGGTTCTCTGAGAGGCACTTACTGACCTGTCAACAAATGAAGTGACAGCTGCAGTCTGTAAGATATTAAGGTATAGCTGAATACAGGCACATGCTTCCAGAGCTAGACAAACTTACCACTTTTGCCAAGGGCCTGGCCGCTCTTGTAGCCCATCTTCTGGAGCAAAGCAAAGCCTTTGTTCTCGTTGCCTAGTGCACTTTTCAGTACCAAGTCGCGTCTCTCTTTTTCTTCTTCTTTTATGCTTTTTTGTCTGTTTTTCTCATTGGCTTCTTTTTGCTTTTCTTCTTTCTGAAGAGCTTCCTTCACCCGCCTCACCATGGGCAAGCCTGGCCTTACATCCTGCCTGCCAGTTAATAATTCCAGCAAACATTAGCGCTTTTCTTTTTGAACATGTTTAGAATCACTTAAGAGGGGTGAAAAAAAAAGAACTACATACTTACTTAATAAATAAATCAGACATATAGTCTTCCTCTTCATCTCCCTCCATGCTTAGCACGCCTCTTTGCCGACGCCTCGCCTATGGACACTATCCGTGCGTGTTACCGAGCATTTTATTTCTCTGCGCGCCCCCTGCGCGGCGGGGGACGAAGGGGCCGAGGGACGAAAACTCTTGAACCCGCCGGGCCGGGCCACCCCCTGCCAGCCCCGGTGCACCCGCGCCCGCCTCCGCGCCCACACTGCGTCTTTCCGGGCTCCGCTACCGGCGGCCGCGACGCCGCTCCGCGCCCGGGAGCCCGCGCCGAGCTGCAGCCAAGCGCCAGGAGCACGCACAGCCTCGGGACCAGCGGCGGGAGCACCCGCAGGAACCGCGCACCCACCGGGCCCG